>NC_142928.1:85974658-85977158 GCF_046866305.1 Octopus bimaculoides
TGTTTCTTTGCTAGTTGATCTTCTGATGTAATAATTACTCAACGAGGTGTCCTCAACTTATTAGCTAATCATCAGGTCGAGAATACCTTGATTACATACAGGCTACATCGTCGCTTGGAATTCTGAAGTTAACTCACCGCCGTCGATGTGAGTTGAAATTAATGGTGAGGCCGGAAGATAAGAGTTTAAAAAAAAATGTCTGAAGAAATAAAACGGTCAAGAAGTAAGAAAAGGAAAGGATGAGGTTAAATATGTGGGAGTGGAAATTGTATAAGGTTGTTAGGAGTGAAGAAAAGAAGAAGGGTGAGAAAGAGTGGGCGATAAGAGTAGATAGTTGCTATCATTGTAAATATTTCATTTATTAAATATTTACAAAAGCCATTCTTTACCCTTAACGACAGCAACTATCTACTCTTACCTCACCCTCTTTCTTCCTTCTTTTCTTTTCTTCACTCCTAACAACCTTATATAATTTCCACTCACACATATTTGACCTTTTCTTACTTCTTGACCGTTTTATTTCTTCAAACATTTGTCTTTTAATTGTTTTCCGGCTTCATTATTAATTTCTACTCACGTCTGCGGTGAGAATTTCCAAGCGACAGAGTACCCTGCATATAATTAATTATTCCTCGTTGAGTAATTATTACACTAGAGAATCAGGTAGCTAAGAAACATATGTGACCTGGGTTTTATCCGTTCCACTCCCTCAACTTGAATTCTTATTCAAATTCATACCAACACTAGTTGCTAACCGCGAGCTGTATCTTTCAGCTTATCGAATTTCCTTGTAAGTTCGATATGGGAAAAATGTGTAAGGCCAATAAATTGTTATTGTTCCTGGTCGTACACTGTCCATTTTTGTTTTCTATATCTCCTATGGACTGTTTGAAGATTGCAAACTTTCCACACTTGAATCCCTGGATCGTTCCCTTATATATCAATATATCTTCTTTTATCTTCTTTTGCTTGTTAGACTGCGACAATGCTGGAGCACCGCCTTGAAGGGTGATAGTCGAATAAATCGACTCCTAGACTCTTTTTAAACCTAGTACTTATTCTATCGCACTCTTTTGCTGAACCCCTAAGTTACGACGACGCAAATACACCCCCAACGGTTGTTAAACGGTAGGAGGGGGACAAATACAGACACAAACACACACACACACACACACACACACACACACACACACATATATATATATATATATATATATATATATATATATATATATATATATATATATATATATATAATTGAGAATGTATGTCTGTGTGTCTGTGTGTGTCTGTGTCTGTGTGTGTCTGTGTCTGTGTGAATCCCTAAAACTCCAGAACTACACAACCAATTTCATTCAAATTTTACACATGCCTTACTTAGGGTCCCGGTTGTGTTTTAGTCAAAAAAGATGTTAACTTCTTGCATACTTCCAACCCACAGCAACATCATATCTCCTCCACTATTTAAGTATTACGTGTCAAAAGTGAAACAAAAACACTCATGTCATTCGAACCGGAATCTCAAAAACATTGTTATTATTAAATTTATGCATTTCTAATCAATTTGAAGATATTTTCTATCGAGTTGCAGATTTTTAACAATGCATTTGGCGATTATTTGCTTTATTTCTCGGGCAAAATTTACAACTTAGAATAAAAGAATAAAATCATTATTTCATTCAAAAATTGATGAGCTTTGTTTTTAGTGATGCCTTGAAATGGTAAATATTTTTTCTAACTGTATTTGCTTGAAAAAACATACTTTTCTTTATATTAAGCAATTCATTATAATTACTTTTACGATGTGCCTAAATAAAAACCATCGTTATAGATCAGCATTTCTCAACCTTTTTCGCGATTTGGCTTCCCTTGGACATTGAAAAAATTTATTTCGGCTCCCTGTGTAGATGAAAAATTTAATCCAGCTTCCCATGTATCTGAGATAGACCGGCCGGCCCATGACAAATCTGACAAAAGGGGGGATCCGCAGAACTACCAGCTCATGAACTGCATCTGAAAGTTGGCGCGCCAATCATGCTGCTAAGGAATTTAGATGCTCCAATAATGTGCAATGGTACGCGGATGATTATCAAAAAATTGTGCTCCCGAGTTCTTTTGGCAACAATCTTGAATGAACCGGCCGCTGGCTAAGACATACTTATAACTCCCATGTCGTCCCTTACCTACTCCGATACGACCTACAAGTTTAAACAGATGCAGTTTCCCATCAAACTCTGCTTTCCCATGACAATCAACAAGGTGCAGGGACAATCAGTGCAAGTGGTTGGTTTGAATCTGACAGAGCAAGTATTCTCACACGCACAACTGTACGTTTGCTGTCCTCATAGTCTTTCTATTTGTGCACCCGAGGGAAGGACGAAGAATGTTGTCTACCAAGAGGCACTCCACTGATAACAACGGCAACTTCAACTGCTTTAATTTCAACTCCGCAATTTTTTCATCGTCCTGCCAGCCTACGTAAGTCCAGTCTTGCTTTGCT
>NC_142928.1:85987158-86037158 GCF_046866305.1 Octopus bimaculoides
CTTTCTCCCTCTCCCTCTCCCCCCCCCCCTCTCTCTCTCTCTCCCTCTCCTACAGCAAACAATTTCACGGTTCGTCCTCAAAAATCTGTAATATGAGTATCTCGGTCAGCAGGGAAGATACTATACGATTGTGATAAAATGCAATACCTCATGTTAATGATGTCTAACAACAAGTAACAGTTAGCTCAGCTTCTTTACATTCAGTTTCAACTTCCAATTATATTGTTGAATTTCCTTGGGTGTAAGTTATAAACTGTTGACCTTTCTCTTTTTGATTCGGGTTTGAGGACATTGATCCGCGCTTCCCCTCCCCAACATGACCATGTTATATGTAACAAGGTTTCAGTGGAAAGATGATCGAAACATAAGGGTACACCGGGTGTAACACATCACATAACTGTTAAATATATTCAACAACAATTGAAAATATATTGCAGTGTTTTTCTTTTTAATAATATTGGTTGCCCGTTTCTTGACGTGAGTTATTCGGCAAGAGCATATCCTATCTTCCAAATCTTGAATTTTTAAGAGACATCTCTTTCTTTGGAAGCTATTTTCAGAATGTTTATATCCTCTTAAACTAATACACCGCCTCAGCACCCAAACATAAGCGAGATAATTAGCGAGACGACCGGTTGCAGCAATAATGGCTCAATAACTATATACAAACAGCAACAGAAATTTACTCTATCAAATCGAAAATAGCGGTTTCCTACCATTGAAATGATATTGATGAACAGTATGGGTAGCTATTTTCTTAAAACATAACCCAGACCGTGTAAATCGAAAATGGTCAAGAATCTGAAGCATAAAATTTGGCTTAAATCTGTTCCAAAGTGCTAGGTTTAATGGATGCAGCATTCGGCGAAATAGTTTTCTAACAATTTTACCCAAGACGTTTTAGCTCTTGATGAGTTTAGAAAAAGGGAATGTTTTAATTACCTATACATGCTCACTCCCCCTAAAACACGAAAGCGAGGTGACAAATGCCAAGGAACGAATTCCAGAAAAGATGGGAAGAGAAGAAAATTCAAGGAGTTGATATTTCGTAGAGGTTAAATTGAGCATAAGTGATTAGTTCTGACCATGGGTAGAAGATAAAATGAGTGGCGGCAGGAGGAAAGACGAGTGAAACTGAAGTGCTTGAGTGAAGCATGTAGGAGACCAATCCGCTTCGAGAATCAGAGTTGTGGTCAAGAAGCTATCCTTGAACAGTCGTACCGAGGCAACGAATGTTTACATTGCCTCCATCATATATTACCGCCCGACCGTCGTGTTTTGCTCCGGTTCATGTCTGATAGGATCCACTGTCCTTCCACTTTTTGTGGCATTTTGGCCGATACAGCGTAGTTTTAAATTGGTAAAATTTATTCGAGTTTCCATAAGAGCGAAATTTTGTAATCTGAGATGAAAATAAAGCAGAGGATGCTTGTATTTATACACTCACACACGCACACGTATGCAGTGGTTATGACAGCGGACTTGCGGACGTAGGATCGCGGTTTCGATTCCCAGACTGTACGTTGTGAGTGTTTATTGAGCGAAAACACCCAAAGCTCCACGAGGCTCCAGCAGGGGATGGTGGCGAACCCTGCTGTACTCTTTCACCACAACTTTCTCTCACTCCTTCTTCCTGTTTCTGTTGTCCCTGCATTTCAAAGAGCCAGCCTTGTCACATACCGTATCACGCTGAATCTCCCCGAGAACTACGTTAAGGGTACACGTGTATGTGGAGTGCTCAGCCACTTGCACGTTAATTTCATGAGCAGGCTGTTCCGTTGATCGGATCAACTGGAACCCTCGTCGTCGTAACCAACGGAGTACCAACCAATATTAAGATATATACGATTATGTATGTATGTATGTGTGTGTGTATATATATATATATATATATATATATATATATATATATATATATATATAAGGAGAATTTGTTGCTGAAAATGCTCCTGAATTTGAAAAACTTGTAATCGTTTTTATTTTACTCTCTATTAAATCAGTAAGACCCAACTTATGGAGAAGCACATTTCTTATATTCCTCGCCGATCATTTCTGATATTATTGAATTTCGTGAGCATTTAATTATTTAAACATGTTGATCTACATTTTTTTATATTCTTCGCTGATCATTTTTGATATTATTGAACTTTGTGAACATTTAACCATTTAAACATGTTTTCTACTTAGCAATTTAAATTTTTTTAAATCCCACAAGTTTATACCATTGATAAACAAAAGATTGTTGAAACCAGTTTGGCATGTATGTAAATAAATGTATTTTAAAACAATTACAAGTTTTTCATTTTCAACAACAAATTCTCCTATATTTTTCCTGTGTGGAAATACACCCTTTCTTTTTTTATATGCATGTGTGTGTGTGTGTGTGTGTGTGTGTGTGTGTGTGTGTGTGTGTGTGTGTGTATCAGAGCAGGAGAGTAGAAAATATTTAGTATTATTTATTCACCGTTACGTGTTTCTTATTTTTTTATTGCCCACAAGGGGCTAAACATAGAGGGGACAAACAAGGACAGACAAAGGGATTAAGTCGATTACATCGACCCCAATGCGTAACTGGTACTTATTTAATCGACCCCGAAAGGATAAAAGGCAAAGTCGACCTCGGTGGAATTTGAACTCAGAACATAAAGACAGATGAAATACCGCTCAGCATTTCGCCCGCTATGCTAACGTTTCTTATTTCTTTACTGCCCACAAGGGGCTACACACAGAGGGGACAAACAAGGACAGACAAAGGGATTAAGTCGATTACATCGACCCCAGTGCGTAACTTTTCCTTATTTAATCGACCCCGAAAGGATGAAAGGCAAAGTCGACCTCGGCGGAATTTGAACTCAGAACGTAGCAACAGACGAAATACCACTAAGCATTTCGCCCGGCGTGCTAACGTTTCTACCAGCTCGTGTTTCATTTGCTAACAGGAGTTACAAGATTGTGCATGTAGAAGAAACATGAAAGATATCTCCTATTAAAATTCGTCGGACAGAATCAAATAGCGCGGAATTTCCCGTGTTCATGTTATCACTCTGTAGAAACTGTTTTCGATTATCTTTCAACATTTTGCGTGTCTCACAATTATACCATATATATACAATTTTGGAGTACTGAAATATGCTTCATGAGGACGCAACTTTGATTACAACTCTATCTACATACTGTACGCGCGCGTGTGTGTGTCTGTCTGTCTGTCTGTGTCTCTGTGTGTGTGTGTGTGTGTGTGTGAATGCGTGTCTGTATTAATACCAAACGGTAATCTTTATATCCAGTTTAACATGGATGCCTTATTAGTACACCGAATACTGCGTTATTAGTTTTGAGTGATCTTCTCATATAGGCGCTGGGTGCTATGATATGAAAATCCTGGCACCATGACTGACGAATTTCGTTTGCTACGATCTGTGTACACTTTTATGCACCAAGCGGCTATATGAGAGGATCTCTCAAGACTAATAACGCAGTATTCGGTGCTCCAACAACGCATCCATGTTAAGCTGGATATAAAGATTACCTCTTAGTATTAATCCTGTTTCCGTCCCTAATAGTTAGTATATGAATATACAGAGAGAGAGAGAGAGAGAGAGAGAGAGAGGGGGGATGAGAGCGCGCGGGGGAGAAATGATCAGTTGTGGGTTTATCTGTTCATAGGAAACATGTTTAGGCCGCTTAAAACAAAGAACTCAAAACGTTGGTACTCTGTGATACATCTGAGAATCTCCGATGCGTCGACAGCCGGACTGAAATTTGTTATATAACATCAATTCTTGTTTAGCCCAATTTAGCCGTGATCGAGCAAAATCTGTGATAGCGAAGTTGTGATAGCAGATCAGTAGTAGTAGTAGTAGTAGTAGTAGTAGTAGTAGTAGTAGTAGTAGTAGTAGTAGTGGTGGTGGTGGTGGTGGTGGTGGTGGAGGTGGCGGTGGTGGATTATCTTTTCATGGAAGGCTACATTTCAGGCAAGAAATTCTATTCTTCCCATGTAGTTCTTTAAAATAGTCAGGACCGTAAATTGTGAATCGGGTGATGGCTGCTGCTGCTGCTGCTGCAACAAGACCGTGCATATGGAATGTATCAACCACCTTGTCTACGAAATTTTTGTGCAAACATATTTATTTTGTTTTAAATTTGTATCTATAACTATCTACATTTATTTATTTATTCATTCATTCGTTCATTTATGTTTTTAATTTATTTCAGTTTTTAGGTTGTCTGCCTTCGTGACATTAATTAATGAATTACTTAATAGGATAATGAAAAGAGTCATTTATAGCTATTTCTGAAATAAACTATCATCTTTCGTCATTGACCAGTTTTGTCTGTATCTGAGAGCCACACTGTTACATCGTATGATTAGATATTAATTTTTAAATGAGTGAAATAGCTAAGAACTCTCTTTCAAAAGCAGGTATATTAATGAGAACTATTAAAGAATGCGGTACGTAGAAAATAATTTCACCGCATGCTGTTCCAAATCTAAAAGCAGCTAATGAGGAACGTGAGAAAGGGCCAGCCGGAGGAGGTGACCGATATTTTGTTGTTGCTTTGAACTGAATGACATTAGGAATAAGGAGAATAGGGAGGGAGAATGAACACGTTGTTTGGTTTATCAATAATTAAGGGTTAGGGTTAGGGTTAGAGAGAAAGCAAATGAAAATGTAAGTATTAGAGGGGGAGTTTCGTTCATTGCATTGCAGTGTTGTAATGATGATGATTGCTAAAAAAAAAAAAGTATCAGAACCAAAGGAAATATTCACGTACTCAAAGATTTCTTCGTCTTTACATTTTTTTTTTTTTTTTTTTTGTGGTGGTGCTCGATCTGAAGCGGTTGAACCTATATCCTTAGGCCTTCTTAGAGCGTTAACATCGAAAAGATTAAGGTTTCTCTTGGAGAGTTACAAATCGATGGTTGCAAGAAAACATGTACACGCAAGATATTCTAGATAATCAAATTAAAACTTACAGAAAAATAAGGGCTGGTCACAGCGGTTAGAATAGTAGGCCTCAAGCGAGAAATATAATATAGATAACAAGAAGGAAGACGAGTGTGTCCAGAGAGCTTGAATAGAGTGTTGCACTAAAGCAGCTAGGGTGAGGAACATTGGCCATTATAGCATAAAAGTAATAGAGAGAGAAGCAGTATGTCTCAAAAGCCAAAGGCTAGAAAGTCGAGCTTCATGCCATTCGCCGGAGTGGACTCTCTTTGGTTGTCTGTGTGTAGCGGCTACACCGTCTTGAATATGGGATCGGTGCGCCACTGTAGATCTCTCCTTCACCAAAGCTTTGCACAGTGTCATCAATTGTTGGAGTTAAACTGTAGTATTCTCTTCATGGAGCTAAGTTGCAGTTATGCATTCACCTTTTGGAGAAATTAGTAGTTAAAGACTACACTAGTTGTGCATAGTAACTTCATAACTCTAAAATAGTTTGAATTATCGAGAAAGAACATTGTAATAAATGAAAAAAATGGCATCGGAGGGGCGATATATATCCAGCGTTCACACAAGTATAAAATAAAATTTAATTTAAAATATATATTATCAGACGAGTTCATATTTCAACAAAATGACATCAAGAGTTATTTCCCCTGCTTATTGTTTATGCATGCGTAACAAAGAAAAATACATTTTGATTCACCCGCATGCCAGTTTTGAAGATAATCAAATCAAAATTTATTGAGTTCGAGCCACTCACCCAATAAGTATTTCTGCCAAATGTGATGAAAATCCGTTCAGCTGTTTTCTAGTAATTTTGCAAACACACAGACAAACAGACGAAGACAAACGACTACAATACCCTGCTTTCGCTTGCGCGCGCAGAGTGGTGGTTTTAATTTCAAAATTAGCACAAAAACAAAAGTCTAAGAGTGTGTAATTGACTTAAACTGTTATTTAGAAGTTGACCACAGTTGGATTTCAATCTCGACAAAAAATAATATAAGCAAGCTTAGCTATAGAGTTAAGAAGTTCACTCACAGCCACATAGATCCAGATTCGATTCTATTGCGCGCCACCTTGAGCAAATGTCTTTTACTGAAACCTCGGGTTGATCAATATCCTCTGAGTAAAATTTCGAAAATTAAAAATGTGCAAAACTTCCACATATATGTTAATCTCTTAATCTCATCGGCCGGGATGCTGAGACAACGTTAATGAACCTAGATGGTCCCGGTCAAACAGGAACGTATAACTCTACCAAAACGGAAGTAATTCCCTGTAAAGAGACGTGAGTCAAGATGCACTCAGGTATTGTATAAACAGCGATCGATAAAATGAGTACCGGATTAAGTAGTATGGGTCAATTGTTTCATTACTTAAACCAGTAAAAAGGCATATAATCTCACGACTTAGCATCTTTGCGACGTCACCTCTTTAATAATATGATGATGATGATGATGATGATGATGATGATGATGATGATGCGACAACGAAGACGACGACGACGACGATGATGATGATGATGATGATGATGATGATGATGATGACGGCGATGACAATGATGATAATGATAATTTCGGAAAATATCATGATTCTTTTGTTTTGTTTTTTATTCTTTATCACTAATTCTTATTGCCAAAAACAACAGCCATATCTCTCTCAAATCACACTACTGTCTTTAAAAAAAGTGGAAAAAAGGAAGACACAATAGGTAATGTTGCTCTGAATATATTAAATCTGAAAAAATAATAATAATAATAATAATAATAATAACACGGAAAACTTTTAATTATAGGTTTGTTTAAGCGATGCTGACTTGTGATTAAAAAGACAAACGGAACTTATAAGCGAAACCTTCATCGTTGAATGACAAAAAAAAATCCAATATGACTCAAATAAGATTTGAACTTAAAGCATTTTTATAACTCTACAGCAGAGATAAATTCTTGCTGTGACACAAACTCAAATTATATGTAAGACTTGTATCTTGTAATTATTTGAGTGGTTCTACTCACGAATGTAAAGTTGTATTAGTAGAGTCGTTAGAGTTTTAGACTGAATGCGTTGTGGTATTCGCTCCAAGTTCAAATCCTCAGCTTTACTTTGCATTCTTTCGAGATCAATAGCCTTCAGAGAAGGTAAAGCGGTGAGATGGTAGAATCGTTAGCGACACTCCGTTCGTTTTTACGTTCTGAGTTCAAATTCCACGGATGTTGACTTTGCCTTTCATCCTTTTGGGTTGATAAAATAAGAACCGGTTGAGAACTGGGGTCGATGTAGTCGACTTACCCCTTCTCTCGAAATTGCTGGCCTTGTGCCAAAATTCAAAACCAATAAAGTACTGGGATCGATTCTTCTCTCTCTCTCTCTCTCTCTCTCTCTCTCTCTCTCTCTCTCTCTCTCTCTCTCTCTCCTCTCTCGTGCATATGAGTTTGAGCGTGTGTGCGCGTGCGGCTATGCGTGTGCAAATAGTGTAGGAGTATATATGTATGTGTCAATGTATGTCTCTCTCTTTTTCTCTCTCTCTCTCTCTCTTTCTCTCAAACGTGCGCGCATATACTTTCTTTTTGGACGCAATCGCTGTGTTTAGACTTGGAGAGAGAGATAGGCTCCTCTAGATCTAAACTATACAAGACATACCGAATGACACAACGACGGCCCAACATAAAAACTCATACCCCGCCACACGTCTGTATATAACTGATATTTATTATTTCCGCACCCGCTTAGTAGAGGAAACATGAGAAAAGAATAGTCTCCAAGATTGGAACGCAAAATATAAAGATAAGTTAGTAATTCTGATAGTAGACTCATAGTACGATTCAGTCGAATCCGCCTTTTTGCCGTTCGGTAAAGTATCTAATATTTGTTTATCTTATTCTTTGTTTCATTTATTATTCAACATTTCACATAGCAACATAACCTGGATTTTCCCTTTTAATCTCGCAGCACTCAAAGAAAGGACGAATTCCAAAGCGGCAGCATCAGGAAATATATCGCCTACTAAAAGAATTATATTCCTGATATTAGCTCTTTTACTCTTTTACTCTTTTACTTGTTTCAGTCTTTTGACTGTGGCCATGCTGGAGCACCGCCTTTAGTCGAGCAAATCGACCCCAGGACTTATTCTTTGGAAGCCTAGTACTTATTCTTTCGGTCTCTTTTGCCGAACCGCTAAGTTACAGGGACATAAACACACCAGCATCGGTTGTCAAGCGATGTTGGGGGGACAAACACAGACATACAAACACATACACACATACATATATATATACATATATACGACAGGCTTCTTTCAGTTTCCGTCTACCAAATCCACTCACAAGGCTTTGGTCGGCCCGAGGCTATAGTAGAAGACATTTGCCCAAAATGCCACGCAGTGGGACTGAACCCGGGACCATATGGTTGGTAAGCAAGCTATTTACCACACAGCCACTCCCACACCTACAGCTCAGTAAAAAATAAAAACCAATTTCGGTGCGGAAATTATTTTATAGCTAGATTAACAAAATGATTCAATCCTTCAGCATTCTGATTATTCTGTCAAATGTAAAGCTTCTTTATTCGTATTGTTTTGAATTAATCAAGCATCATCTCATAGCTTTGAGATTTTGGCTATGTAATTATATAACCGTTAGAATGACATTGCAGGGTAAGTGCAAGAGATCAAATCTGGCTGTTTTGAACGTAAAACAGGTAGAACACTTGGGCCGGATCAGGCCGGTTTAAATACTAAATGGTTAAAAAAAAAAACGGTATTATAAAAGATGAATTTCAGTACCAGCTGTTTGCAGTACATGATATATTTTTTTTTCTTGATAACATCAGTGTCTGATAAATTGTTTTGGACCATAAAAATTTTCATTACACGAAAAAGATCAATAAGAAAACTAGTTAACCCTAATACAAAAATGGCACATTAATCCCTTCTCTAAGATAAAGCACTCGTTCACATAAATATAACGTCTATGGGTAGTGTAAGTCTGTGAGAAAATTTTCACCTGAGTTGTGTGGTTTTTAAGCAAGTCTTCATGATTATAGTTTTTACCATAGATGTTTCAAGTGCATCATCACGCAACAGAAATGTAGTTCAACTTAAAAGATCAATTTAGTAATAGATAGATAGATAGATAGATAGATAGATAGATAGATAGATAGATAGATAGATAGATAGATAGATAGATAATGTATGAATATGTATGTATGTGTGTGTGTGTATACGAATAAGTAGACAAACGAAAAAAGTGGCAGTCAGTACATTTGGTTGGAGTTACGTATATTTTAAATAAAAGTTTGAATCAGCGCCATATGACCTAGTTTCGTGGAAAGAACCTATCATCAGATATCAAAAGATATCCCATGAGATGCACCGTCCTACTCACCCGTGAAGCATTAAATTCATATAGAGCTGAGTCAAACTATTATCTTTTATATATATAGCTCACCTTGACGTTATGGGGGTTGAAGAGTTTGAAATACCTATGGCCTCTGGGGAAGTGTTTCTTAATTAACGACAGGAAACTCCTAGCTGCGTTAGTGGAAACTTCTCGATAAAAAGGGGGTTATACCATATAATCTTCCTTCTAATTCTTTTGGAGTGAGGAGAGGGTGTTTGGGGGTTATCCACATACGTGAGCTTCTCAGTGAACCAGCTTCTAGCCAAAGCATCGTTGTAGTGGAGGCAGCCCTGTTAAAGATCTCTTTAGTGGCCGAGAGATTAGATAGTCGTTTACTAATGCCTGGAACCAGGTTTCAAATTATATGTGTGTGTGTGTGTATGTATATATATATATATATATATATATATATATATATATATATATATATATATATATATATATATATATATACCGGAGTTTGTATGTGTACATACGCATGTATAAGGTTATGATCGTAACTATTTGCGTACATATCAGCATATGTATCTATATGCGTGATGCTATATACATTTTTGTATACGCATATATGCGCAATCTAAATTTTTATGCACGTTCACTATATGTTCTTGCTTATTTTCTCTCTCTACTTCTTCCTTCCTATCCCCAGCCTTTCTCTCCTCTCTTTTCTTCCTTTGCTATCTTTCTTTTTTTCCATTTCTTTCTTTCTTTTTTCTCTTTCTTTCTTTCTTTATTCTCTTTCTTTCTCCTTTTCCTTTTTTATGACAACTACATTCCCCCCACCACCTCCTTTCCCATATTTAACGTTATTATAGATACGTTACTCTTTACCCCTCCACTCCATAGATTAAGATACAATTGTTGTTACCAGTGCATAGGTTTTCCATGCGCAAACTTATATGCGTGTGTGCGTATATGTGTGTAGATTTGTACTTATGTATATATCTGTGCCTTGTGAATATAGGCCTATATACGTAGATTGTCTGTGCGTATGCAGCTGTGTATTTCGATGTATATATTTATATATAGATATATATGTTGTGGATAGCCTTGTATACATACACGCTATTGTAATTTTTATTTTATTTTATTTTATTTTATTTTATTTTATTTTATTTTATTTTATTTTGAATGCAGCGTATACTTTATTCTATTGATTTGATTTTAATGCGTTAATTCGAATATAATTAATTATCTATATGTATTTGGAGCCCATTTTTCTATTAAAGGTTTTCTTCGATATTTTTTTAATAGGGTGAATCTGTATTAAATTTATTTGGTCTGTGAATTACGCATCATTGACCGTTAATTGAAACGACCAATCCATGGCCCTTATTTGAAACAACCAATCAAACGAATCCATGTGTTTTAAATTTTATATTACTTTCGATTGCATTGTTATCCTTTCTCCATTTCTAACAAAACTGTCCGATGAACGGGAACGTGAAACTCAGAGTAACGGTTTTTTTGTTATATTTCTACTGCTTTTAAATAAAGTATATATATATATATATATATATATATATATATATATATATATATATGTATGTATGTATGTATATATGTATGTATATATGTATGTATATATGTATATATATGTATGTATATATATACATATATACATGTATATACCTTTATATGTCATATATATATATATATATATATATATATATATATATATATATATATATACATATAACGTTGACCACTAAAGTGGACATTTAATGTACTAGAAATAGACCACGTGTCTACTAAGACCTAAATTGTTCTCAAAACGAAATTCAGCGGAATACCAAAGCGTATGCGGGCAAGACAGTGAAAATTACAGAAATAAAACATTATTATTCACGGAAGGGTTTCGAAATCAACACTCTTACATAGGGTAAAAAATCATATATTAATTAATACCCTATTTTACCCTACGTTTTAATTTGATTAACCATAACCAAGTTCTCAAAGTGGATATATGCGACGCAGTAAATATTTTCTGCAGACATATTCCCGGAATTAGCGCGCCAAAACGAAGACTTTTGATTTTTACCATTAAGTTGTAATTAGCAGAACCATATACACGTTCACCTCTGGCGGTGGGCAACTTGTATAGGATTCTGAGAATTATGATTCCATTACAGTTCACGCTGAAGAGAAACAAACATTCGGTAAGAGTGTTGATTTCGAAACTAGTTTTCGTGTTTAATAATGTTTTATTTCTGTAATTTTCACTGTCTTGCCCGCATACGCTTTGGTATTCCGCTGAATTTCGTTTTGAGAATAATTTAGGTCTTAGTAGACACGTGGTCTATTTCTAGCACATTAAATGTCCACTTTAGTGGTCAACGTTATATTTAACAACATACTTTAATCCCCTGAGATCTCAGATATTTTTCCTGAATCTCTCTGATTCTTTAAATGTGCTAGCTTCCTGGTAATAAATCGATATTAATTAATATATGATTTTTTACCCTATGTTTTAATTATATATATATATATATATATATATATATATATATATATATATATATATATATATATAAGGTAAGATCCAAGGATCAAGCTGTAATTTCTTTTGATTAAGGTTTCTTTGGCCCGACGAGTAACTAGCGGATTACCCCTCGTTTTGATATATATATACATATATATATATATACATATATATATATATACACATATATATATATATATATATATATATATATATATATATATATATATATATATATATATATATATATATATATATATATATATATATATATATATAGGCGCAGGAGTGGCTGTGTGGTAAGTAGCTTTCTTTACAATAAGCTCAGGTCGACTAGTGAGTGCCTTGTTAGTGGATTTGGTATACAGAAATTGTGAGGAAGCTCGCTGTGTATAAGTACGTGTGTGCTTTTTTCCTGTTTGCAGCCCTACCATCATCTCTTGACAATTGGCATTGGTTTGTTTACATTATCATAATCTAGTAGTTCGACTAAAGAAATCGATAGAATAGGTATCAGACTTGTAAAGAAAATAAGTATTGCGGGCGATTTGTTCGACTAAACCTTCGAAGTGGTACCCGTAACATGGCTGCAGCCCGATGAGTGAAACAAGTGGAAGATAAAAGATACTACCTTAACTTACAATCAGTAAATAATTCTTTCTAATTTCGGAACAAAGCTAGCAATTTTGAAGGGGAGGGGTTTAATCGATTACGTCGATACAAATGTTCATCTGGTACTTATTTTATGGTCTCCGAAAGGATGAAAGGCAAAGTCAACCTCTTTAGGAAGTTAAGAGGCGGAAGAAATGCCGCTAAGCATTTTTACCAACACCTTAATGATTCTACCAGGCCACCACCTTACTTTCCGTAACTAATATCAATTTCTTTTTAACTCGGTAGATGTTAACATTTGTTAGAGAAGAAAGTTAATTGACTGAATTCCACCGATATCAACTTTACCTTTAATGCTCTGGAGGTCGATAAAATAAATATCAGTTGAGCAGTGGAGTCAATGAAATCGAGTAACCCTGTTCCCCTAAAACCGCCCTTGTACCAAAATCTGAAACCATTACTAAGGTGGTGAAGTCAATTACGCCACTCCTCTCTTTCAGGAATTGATAAAGTAAGTACCATTTGAGCACCGGGGCCCATATAAACGACCCGCCACCTTGTCCAAAATTTCAAACCTTATGTCTACAGTAGAAAGAACATATTTTGAAGGCGATGAGCTGGCAGAATTGATAGCACCTCGGACAAAATGCTTAGCGGCATTTTGTCCGTCTTTGCGTTCTGAGTTCAAATTCAGCCGAGGTCGATTTTGCCCTTCATCTTGTTTGGGTCGATGAAATAAGTACCAGTTGAATACTGGGTCGATGTAAATCGACTTACCCCTTCCAAAATTTGAAACCATTATTAAGGCGGCGAACTGACAAAATTGCTAGGGCGTCGGACAAAACACTTGGCGGCATTTCTTCCGGCTCATTAAGTTCCGAACTCAAATACCACCGAGGTCAACTTTGCATTTCACCCCTCCGATGGAGGTAGGGGGCGATGAAATAAAGTACTAGTCAACTACTGGTCGAGATAATCGACTATCTCACTCCGCACAAATTGCTGGCCTTCTGCTAAAATTTGAAACTATTATTTAATCGACTCTAGCAAAATTCCAACTCAAGAAAGCAAAAATGTAAAGTAGTTACAGTAAAGCTACTAATCTGGTGCCGTATTTATTCAGCCATCTCCATAGCTCTATCAATATAACATGAAACATATGAGCAAATTGTGTTAATTATCACCCATCACCACTCCGTCCACTTAACTGCTAAATAAACTTCTTTTACTGTAGCATACAGGATGTGTAATGTTAGATAGTTCTACAGCCATATAATTGGTCACTTACAGCATTAGGACACAGCAATCTTTCAAAACCTCTTGTAAACTTGCATTCCTCCCGACCTACCCCATTCAGTAACATCCAGCATAAGAAGAGCATTTGAAATGATTTTTAAATAAAGAATTGACTGCTTCTCAATATCTTAAAACGAAACACTAATTCCTTTCTATGTATCTGCTACTTATTTGCAAAACAATATATTGATTCAAGCTGCTAACTAGTCCAACAATATTGCTTTTTCTTGTATTTGTTGCTCCATTCTCCACACACACACACACACACACACACACACACACACATATATATATATATATATATGCGAGTAAAAATAAATACAAAAAAGGGGGTTTTTTTGTATGATTGTGTATAGAGGAATATATTATTTTGTTTAAAAGAGTTCCAACACTGTCTGTTTTTTATGTTTTATTTATATTCCTGCAGAACCAATGTGGGATATAGAATATGGAATATACAATATATAATATAATATACAATATATAATATAAAATAAAATAAAAATGGATGGCACCATGAAATAAAGTATTGAATGTAGATGAAATATTGAGTGTTCAATATAAAGGATCAAATATATAAATATATAAAGACGACTCGAGTTTCAGGGTTATTTCCCTTCGTCATGGCCGGTATGACAGACTTTAACAGATATACACGAGTGGCTGTGTGCTGAGTAGCTTGCTTACCAGCAACATGGTTCCGGCCTTTGCCATCCCTGAAATTGTTATGTAGCTTATAATAGATATTATTAGAAAACAAGATGGCAACTCCTCTTGACTGCCCATTATTACTACTAAATAGTGCCTCACTACCATCACCACTACTCCCACCCACACCACAAATAGCATGTAAATTATATAAATATAAGAATGAATTGTATAGTGGTTTTGTATGTCTTCTGTATACAAAATAATGTATCCCTCTATACACAATCATACAAAAAAAACCCTTTTTTGTATTTATTTTTACTCGCATATATATATATGTGTGTGTGTGTGTGTGTGTGTGTGTGTGTGTGTGTGTGTGTGTGTGTGTGTGTGTGTGTGTGTGTGTGTGTGTGGAGAATGGAGCAACAAATACAAGAAAAAGCAATATTGTTGGACTAGTTAGCCGTTGTTTTATTACGTGGAGGTTATGTAACGAGTCATTGTGGAGGTTGAGGTTATGTAGTGAGTCATTTTGTATGTTATGCAATAGTCATTTACGTACGTTTCAATCAAGCCAGTGGTTTGGCAGATCTCATCAGAATGTTGAGGAGTATGTTCAGAGTTCGTGGTGTGCGAAATGTAGGAGAAGTGATTAGTGGGTGTATTAATGTATGTGATGGTGTAATAGTAGCGATCGGTAAAGAAAGCCTTACGTTTTAGTTGGAGTTGTGTTGGTCTTCCTGTAAGGGGATGTAGGATGGGTGCTATTTAAGCTCATTGTTCCAGTTTTAGTCAAATGCATCTCCACGTGATTTTGTAATTGATGGATGCGTCGTATTTTTATAGCACCGGCGGTGTTAGTACAGGGAAGCAACCCTAAATTTAGGTGAAAAGGGGGCTAATTTTGTTCTTATTCGTATCTACTTAGAAGGAAAGTTATTTTATGCATATTTAGTTTTGCTTAGGAGGTGTAATGTATTATATATTTAATTATACTTAGAGAATGAGTATTTAGTAGCGTGAAGACAGATTAGACTAGATTCATATCTCCTGTTTAATAGGTCGTTCTTAGCCGTTAGGATTTCGAGGCACTCGGTTAAACAGGGTTGGCAGCGTCTGTTAGTTGGGTTATAGGAATTAGCTACTTTTAGTATGTGCCACTTTAGTTTATATTCTATCTTATTGTCGTTTAGTTCCCAGATATACCTACTAAGCCCTGTAGAATTTGCCTTATTTCTGTTTTTAAAACTCGATAGGTGCTCGTTATATCTTAAGCGTATTTAGTTTTTCGTTGCACCAATGTAAGATTTAGTGTGGCTGTTTGTTTGTACATCACATTGGTAAACTATATTATCTGTCTTGCATCTATTGGAGAAATTACATTTGTTCCTATCTCTACAGCCACATAGGTTATAAAGGGTGTCTATGTATGTGTGTTGTTGTGTGGCCCTATTGTTTTTTCGGTGTGCGTCCCTCCTAGTAAGGGGTGTTGGATTAGGGTTGGAGTTAGTTCTATTATTTAGAGGGTTGTTGATTTGGTTGTTCGTGGTGTTTCTAGCTGTATAGAATGCGTCTAATTTCTTATTATTAATAGATGCTATTATGGTAGCTAAGTTACATGTCAGGCTGTGGCCTATTCTTATTTTGTTCTTAAATATTTCTGCGTATTTATTGTTCACATTGAGGTGTTTATCTATTATGTTCACTAGTGTGTGTGTGTGTGCGTATGTATGTGTGTATGTATATGTTTTTATATATATATATGCATATATATATATATATATATATATATATATATATATATATATATATATATATATATATATATATATGTGTGTGTGTGTGTGTTTGTGTGTGTGTATATATATATATATATATATATATGTGTGTGTGTGTGTGTGTGTGTGTGTGTGTGTGTGTGTGTGTGTGTGTGTGTGTGTGTGTGTGTGCATATGTGTGTGCCGTTGTGGTGTCACATTCCTTTCAAAACTCTGAGGAGGGTATCTACATAAAATATCGAACAACGGGGAATGTTTTTAATTTGACCCGACTGAAGTTTAAAACGAAGGTTTTTACTTCACTTATTAGGGAAATTTTGTATGCTGACGATTGCGATCTGGTTAGTCATTCTGAATCGGGTCTGCAATCCCTTGTATCTGCATTTGATGCAGCTTGTAATGATTTTGGCCTGACCATCAATCTGAAAAAAACAGTTGTGATGTATCAACCTGCGTATGGTGCTGTTTGTAACCTCCCTAAAATTTTTGTAAAGGGAAAGTTACTTGAGGTTGTAAATTCATTTGTCTACCTGGGAAGCTCTGTTCAAGATGATGGAAATCTTGATACGGAAATACACCTGCGAATTCAAAGGGCAGCAAAAGCATTTGGTGGCTTGGAGTCACGCGTCTGGCGCCAGCGACATATAAATAACAATACAAAGCTGGCTCTTTATAAATCATTTGTCTTAACATCCCTATTGTATTCCTGTGAAACTTGGACCTGTTATGAAAGGCATTTTAAAATGTTAGAAAAATTCCACCAAAAATGCCTTCGTCATATTTTAAGAATTAAATGGAATTCTTTTACTCCAAACACAGATATCCTTGCATCTGCAGGCATCCCCTCAATTAAAGCCATGATTTTGAGGAACCAATTGAGATGGTGTGGCCATATTGTTCGAATGGCAGATGAACGCATGCCGAAACAGCTGTTTTATGGTGAGCTTGCAGAGGGGAAACGTTATCGGCATAAACCTAAAAAAAGGTTTAAGGATGGCATAAGGACTGCTATGAAGTCAATTGGAATGGCTCCAAAAGATATAGAAGTCCTCGCTTCAGATCGAGTTGGATGGCGAACAAGGGTGTGGAGTGGAGTGAAAGCATTTGAAGAGGCCAGGATGATGCAAGCAGGGCTCAAGAGACATTTAAGGAAAAAGGTGAAGACTGAGAAGGTGAATGACAAGGACCTTTTTGTGTGCACAGTCTGTGACAGACCATGTCTGTCCTTGGCTGGCCTCAAATCTCACCTGCGAACCCATGGAAAACAAACCTCACCCAGCTATTCTGATTATATGTCTGTGCACACGTTTGAATGTGGTGTGTGCCAGAGGGTTTGCAAATCCAATGGTGGTCTTAAAAGACATGTTAGGATCCACAATGAGCAGAACTTACTTGCAGGTATTGGTAGTGCAAATCAGAGGTGCAATCTGTGGGGGGGTGTTTTTTTCAAAACACTGTCTGGTTTAAAAAGCCACATCAGACGCCATGAAAGGGCTAAGGTGTAGGTGCAGGAGGTGGTCAAACTCTGTTTAAGGAGTAGACAACCACCATATATATATATATATATATATATATATATATATATATATATACTCTTTACTCTTTTACTTGTTTCAGTCATTTGACTGCGGCCATGCTGGAGCACCGCCTTTAGTCGAGAAAATCGACCCCAGGACTTATTCTTTGGAAGCCTAGTACTTATTCTATCGGACTCTTTTGCCGAACCGCTAAGTTACTGGACGTAAACACACCAGCATCGGTTGTCAAGCGAAGTTGGGGGGACAAACACAGACACACAAACATATACATGCACATACATATACATATATATATATATATATATACGACGGGCTTCTTTTCAGTTTCCGTCTACCAAATCCACTCACAAGGCTTTGGTCGGCCCGAGGCTACAGTAGAAGACACTTGCCCAAGGTGCCACGTAGTGGGACTGAACCCAGAACCATGTGGTTGGTAAGCAAGCTACTTACCACACAGCCACTCCCATATGCATATGTATATATATATATATATATATATATATATATATATATATATATATATATATATATCTTATAATATAGGGTATCTAAGAGATACCGCCACGCTGAAAAATAGCAGTCAAATCTTGACTCTATACCACAATAAATCTTCATATAGCACAAAGGGGCGAAGATATATATATATATATATGTGTATGTATATCTATATATATATATATATATGTGAATTCTCCCTATATCATCATCATCGTCGTCGTCGTCATTTAACGTCCGCTTTCCATGCTAGCATGGGTTCGACGATTTGACTGAGGACTGGTGAACCAGGTGGCTACACCAGGCTCCAATCTGATTTGGCAGAGTTTCTACAGCTGGATGCCCTTCGTAACGCCAACCACTCCGAGAGTGTAGTTGGTGCTTTTACGTGACACCGGCACGAAGGCCATTCAGGCGGTACTGGCAACGGCCACGCTCGAAATAGTACATTTTACGTGTCACCTGCACAGGAGCCAGTCCATCGGCACTAGCAACGATCTCGCTCGAATATCTTTTCGCGTGCCACTGGCACAAGTGCCAGGAAGGCGACGTTGGTAACGATCACGCTGGTGCTATTTACGTGCCACCGGCACGGAAACCAGATAGCTGCTCTGGCAACGATCACGCTCGGACGGTGTTCTTAGTGCTCCACTGGTACAGGTGCTATCACGATTTCGCTTTCGCTTGCCCCCAACAGGTCTTCGCAAGTCGAATTTAGTGTCCAATGAAGGAATGTTACGCGTAAGTGGGATGGCTACATCGCTGGCAGAGGCCTTGGATCTTGGTTTCACTTGGCTTTCTGAGTCTTCTCACGCACAGCATATTTCCAAAGGTCTCGGTCACAAGTCATTGCCTCGGTGAGGCCTAATGTTCGGAGGTCGTGCTTCACCACCTCATCCCAGGTCTTCTTAGGCCTGCCTCTTCCACGGGTTCCCTCAACCGCTAGGGTGTGACACTTTTTCACGCAGCTATCCTCATCCATTCTCGCCACATGTCCATACCAGTGCAATCGTTTCTCTTGCACATCACAATTGATGCTTCTTAGGTTCAACTTTTCTCTCAAGATACTTACACTCTGTCGGGTATGCACACTGATATTACTCATCCATCGGAGCATACTGGCTTCATTGCTTGCGTTTTTGTCTACGTTTTGTCTGCAACATCCTGTACCCAGATATGCACCTATATATACAGGTAGATGTAGGTATGCACATACTTGTACGTATATATGCATATACTCATTTATTATTTGTTTTACGTGATCGAACGCACGCGTCATCCCAGCAAGTAAGTTTTGAACTTTATATTTTCTGACGCGACTCTATCTATCTCTATATCTTTTCCCCCCTCTCGTTCTTCCTTCTGTTACTACTATATCTCTCTCTTTCCCCCAATCATTCTTCCTTCTGTTACTACTATATCTCTCTCTTCCTCTCTTTCTCTCGTTGCTCACCTATTTTTTACTTCCTCCCCTTGTTTCTCCCTCTACCACTCTTTCTCCTTACCCCTCGCTGGTCACATGTATCCAGTTACTAATTCTTTTCTTCCTTGGCTATCGCCAAGCAAACATACGAACCTACTTCGTCCCGCTTCTGTCCAGTTCATTGCTTCACAGCGTTCAATATACACGTAATTTTTCACGTCTGGCCGTATAGCCTTTTCCGTTTGTTTTCCTGTCTTGTTTTCTGTCCGCCACTATATTCCTCTATGGTACAAATTTAATTTGTGGTCCGTGGGAAGAGCCATTTTAACGATGCGTCCTACCCTAACTCTTCGAAACGCCTGTGTTAGAATGGTGGCAGCTGATGAAGGAAAATGTTCTCCATGTGGCCTGTGTGTTTTCTGTACTCTGGTTATTATTATTTTTTTTGTCTACGTTTTGTTTGCAACGTCCTGTACCCAGATATGCACCTATATATACAGGTAGATGTAGGTATGCACATACTTGTACGTATATATGCATATACTCATTTATTATTTGTTTTATATATATATATATATATATATATATATATATATATATATATATATATATATAGAGAGAGAGAGAGAGAGAGAGAGAGAGAGAGAGAGAGAGAAAGAGAGGTGCAGGCGTGGCTATGTTGTAAAAAGCTTGCTTCCCAACCACATAGTTCCTGGCTCAGACTTACTGCGTGGCACCTTGGCAAGTGTCTCCTACTTTAGCTTCGGGCTGACCAAAGCCTTGTGAGTGGATTTGGTAGACGGAAACATACAGACAGACACACACACGTGTGTGTGTGTGTGTGTGTGTGTGTGTGTGTGTGTGTGTGTGTGTGTGTGTGTGTGTGTGTGTGTGTGCCTGTGATTATCCCCACCACCATCTCTTGATAACTGATTATGGTGGGTGTCTTTACCTCCCCGTAATCTACCGGTTAAAGAAAAGAGACCGATAGAATAAGAATTAGGCTTACAAAGAATAAGTCCTGGGGTCGATTTGTTCGACTAAAGGCGGTGATGCAGCATGGCCGCAGTCAAATGACTGAAATGAAAGAATAAAAGAATAAAAGAAAAGAATAAATATATATTAAAATGAAGATTAAATTAATCAAAACTTCATTGAAATTTCCATTCACTTGTTACTTACGCCCCATTTTGAAGTGCCACGCTTCATCAAAATTTTGTTTCGCTTCAACTTGAGGGACGCTAGAATCTCTGCTGTAGAACTTAACCCTTACCTCTAAGCTTGACTTTTGCCCTAATACCAAACCACAACCCTTTTACGATTTTACAAAAATCTTTCCATAACTTCAGTTTTTCCTTACGGCTGTGGTTGCCCAGTGTATAACTCTACTCTACATTTATATGTATATATCTGTATGCCTATTTTGTTTTCATTCACAAAAGGCTATATATTTATTTGTATATATTATTTCTATTTTTTTGTATAAGTCATGTCCTTTTGTATGTATGTATGTATGTATGTATGTATGACTGTTAATGCATGTATGGGTGTGTCTGTTTTCGAATGATTTTTTCAGTCATATATTTCTTTATATGTGCATGTCGCCTTTATACATATGCATATTTGTTATTTTGAATGTTATTTTGTGTATATGTGTCTTTATACAAAATTTGTATTCATAAGTGTGAGCATTCTTATTGTCCCAAATTTTTTTATTGCTTGCATATGTCATGTGTTTCTTATTATGTTAGCATATTTATGAGGAGGTGCTGAAAAGTTCCCGGTTCTGGGTCAAAGAGAATACAGGTGGATCAGTTAATGATTAACTTATTACCCTCTCAGGTTCACACACTTATTGCAGCGATCCTTCTGTTTTACTAAACCTGTAAAAGAACTCGGAGGGTTATATATATATATATATATATATATATATATATATATAAATTATTAATGTTTTATAAGAAAAAGTTTGACAGTGACTTCGAAGTTTCGGCTTACTATTTTATATAGTTTTTGGGTCTTCCTTTGGTAAATGGGGTTAATGTAAATGACAATTCGGTGTGGTACAGGGAGATAAGAGAATTGGAAAATTAGGATGGAAGGAAGAAGACAGGTGGGGCAAAGTGTGTGTATATATACATAAAAAAGAGATGGTATGTAAAATAAAAATATATATCCACGATAATTACGAGCCAGTTAATAGATGGTCGTTAAACTCCAACACGTTATAACATTGCCGTAAATCAAGATGGAAAAAGCTTGCATGTACATGCATAATCAATTAAAGCGATCTTTAAGGACAACGTATATTTAGAATAAAAAAGCAGAGAAGCGCACATTTCACAGATAGTTTCTCATTCAATAACTTTCAACGGCTGTTTCATTAGGAATAGACTTCGTTAATTCCATAATTACATAATTAAGATACATAATTAACATAAGTTAATTAAAATTGAATTATAAGATAAGTGCATGGGTTGATAGAAATAGATGGTGGAAACCATCATTCTTGTTTGATAGTGGTCTGCTATATTTAAGGTTCAGTAAGGCGTGTAGGTAAAGGAGAAATTAGATGTGTCATATTGTGTTCCCAATTTCTGTTGCTTGAAGTGTTTTTGCTACCAGTCAAAATTTTTGCAGATGATTACGATTTTGCTCTATTTCATTTCAGAGTTCACAAACGGTTCGATTTGTTATACAGCATGTGCGGCTGAGTAGTTTTGTGTGCTAGGTTATGCATGCATCTGTACAAAAGTTAATTTATATGCGCAGGAGAGAGAAGTTTGCTTCGCAACATGGTTCCGAGTTCAGTCCCACTGCATGGAACCTTGGGCAAGTGTCTTCTATAGCCTCAGGTCGACCAAAGCCCTGTGAGTGGATTTGGTAGACTCAAACTGAAAGAAAACCGTCTAATTTATATATATATAAATAATACAAAATGGGACAAGAGTGCAAATCATCCAGACAGTTAGGTGATACAAGAGACAACAAAATATCCAGATAGACGATACAAAGAAAATAAGGACAGGTCATTCGGAGTTTTCTTTCCTCAGTCGAGATCCAGTTTATCGTTGCAATTTCGGCTGGTTATTTTCGATATTGCTCCAATCTGGCCAGCCCCAAGGAAAAACTAAGCTAAGAGCATTAGACTCCTTGGAAGAAAGCAGCGAATGTATACAAAAAAAAGGACGGAAAAAAACGAACAATGTTACACAAATACAATAAAAATAAAAATAATAACAGGACATAACAACAGATGTCTTTCGACTAAGGACGAATTAAATTAAGCTGGCGTGTGTGGAAATAAGGCCTTACGGCAGTGATACAAGATTTCACAGGCACAGGGAGGAATATTGATATTGCACGCACAACAGCCGGCCAAGAAAGAAAGATCGGGCTTGGCCGAACGCCGGTCACGTGGGAAGAGAAGAGAGAGAGAGAGGTAGAGGCAGAGGGACAAAGGAATTAAGGAGGGGCGAGAAAAAATGACAGGGACACAGTAAAGTGAAAAGTGGAGGAAAAGTGAGCAACAAGAGAAGGCAAGGAAATGTGAGTGAGTGGGGAGACGAAAGAACGAAGAATGGAAGGAACGAATAAGGGTGAAGAGGCTGATAGACAGAAAAAGAGTCGTACAAGATTTGGAAAAATGTATACTTACATATAAGAGACAAAGTGTACGTACGCCGACCCCTCCGGGCCAATCTCACCCGGGCCGAATCGGTCGCCCTCCGCAATCTCCGCCGCCGCGACGACATCGTCATCAAGCCGGCGGACAAAGGTGGAGCAGTGGTGGTGTGGCGCGCGGACCTTTACAAGGGGGAAGCGCTCAGCCAGCTTCACAATCCCCTCTTCTACCGCCTCCTCCCCTCCGACCCCACCCCCTCCGACACCACCCCCTCCTACCAACGGCTTGTGTCCTCCACAATCCATGACCTCATCTCCACCTCTGCTCTCCCCGCTACCGCCACCAACCTCATCGTCCGCACACCCCGCACCTCCTCCATCTACTTCCTTCCCAAGATCCACAAACCTAACAACCCTGGCCGCCCCATTGTCTCTGCTTGCAATTATCCCACCGAACTCATTTCAAAATACCTCGACCATATCCTATCCCCGTTAGTTGCTGCCCTCCCATCCCACATACACGACACCAACCACGCCCTTCGCCTCTTCAATTCCTTTTCTTTCCCTCCCAGCCCCTCACACCTCCTCTTCACCCTGGACATCAAATCCCTATACACCGTGATTCCACACAACGATGGTCTCTCAGCCCTCCAATACTTCCTTGACCGCCGCCCTGACCCCACACCTAGCACCCCTACCCTGCTTCGTCTGGCAGAACTCGTCCTCACCCTCAACTGCTTCACGTTCGCCGGAGATACCTACTAACAGTAATCTGGGGTCGCGATGGGAACGAGAATGGGGCCCAATTACCTCTTTGTTGGTTACATTGAGGCCCAAGTATTCTCCCAATTCTCCGGTCCGACCCCGGAACTATACGGTCGCTACATAGATGACTGTATAGGAGCCACCTCCCTCTCCCGCGAACAGCTCTGCCTTTTCATCTCCTTCCTCTCTAACTTCCACCCTGCTCTTGACTTTACTTCTACCATCTCTGACACCTCTGTTAACTTCCTCGACATCTCTCTTTCCATCAACCCCCCCTCCCTCCAACTCTCTAACTACCTCCGCCGTCTTCAAACCCACTGACTCCCACCTCTACCTCAACTTCTCCTCCTCCCATCCATTCCACACCAAACGGGCCATCCCCTACTCCCAGTTCCTCCGCCTCCGACGTTTGTGCAGCCTGGACCAGGATTTCGAGACCCAGTCCCAGTATCTTGCTCGTCTGTTCATGCATCGAGGATACCCCTCCCACCTTGTCCAATCCGCCCTCGCCCGCGCTCGTCGAATCGACCGCACCACCGCCCTCTCTCCTCCCCCACACCAATCCCCTAACCGTACCCCCTTCCCACTCCGTTTCCACCCTGCCACCCTATCCCTTCGTCGGAGGATCCTACGGGCCTTCCGTCGCCTCCAGCTCGATCCCACTACCCACCCCATTTTCCCCAACCCACCCCTATCCGCTTTCAAACGCGCCCGCAACCTACGCGATCTACTGGTCCGCAGTACCTTCTCCTCTTCCTTCCCACCCCCACCCGGCTCCTTCCCGTGCTCCAGATCCCGCTGTCACACCTGCCCCTTCATCACCAACACTACCTCTGTCACCGGATCGAACCTACAAACTCTTCACATTCCACAGTTTCACCTGCACCTCCTCCAACCTTATTTACTGCATCAAATGCACCCTATGCAACCAACTCTACGTGGGGCAGACGGGCCGCCGGCTGGCCGACCGTTTCACCGAACACCTAAGGGACGTTCGCCTAGGTTCGGACTCCCCCGTCGCCCGTCACTTCCACTTGGCCAACCACTCTCCCTCTAACATCTCCGTTTTTGGCCTCGCCCTGCACCATGGGTCCACTCCCTCGCGACTCCACTTGGAGCAACGCTACATTTTTAACCTTAATTCTTCTTTTCCCTTCGGACTCGACGCAGCCCCCTCCTCCTTATGACTCTCCCCTTTACGTCTATGCAACACTTTTCTTTATTTTTTATTTTTATTTTTTTACCCCCCCCCCTCGTCCCCTTTACATTATATCCATTATTCTCTTGTTATTACACTCACTACATTTTTCCACTCTTTATCTCACCCCTACCTACACGCACACATACCCACACACAAAAAATACACGCACCCATACACACACATGTAAGCACACCTACCCCCAACACACCACACACACACAACACATATGCATGCACTCACACGCTCAGACTCGCCCACACACTTATACAAACGCACATACACACGCACACTTGCGCATACACACACACGCTAACATACACACCCTTGCACACATAACCCACATATACCCCCATTCACAAATACCTCCCACACACCTGACAACCCATACATACCCCCATTCACACATACCTCACATACACACAAGAGTGCACACACAAAATAACACACAGACCTGGCACACATACGCACGCACACACATAAACACACACATACACACCTCTCACATACACAAAACCACACACACACACATACACAACACATACACACACATGCACACATACACATATACACACATGCACACACGCACACACACCTCTCACATACACAATACTCACTCACATACATAACACACACGCACGCACGAAAACATACACAATATACACATACACGCACGCACAAAAAATATACACACACGCGCACACGGAAACACACATACAGACACACATAAACACACACACACACCCGTACCTAACACTCACAATCCCACACACACACGCACATCCACACACACGCACACACCCACATACACACACACTTCTCACCAACACTACACACTCACACAGACACGCATACAATCACACACACATGGGCAAAAACAACACACGCACATACAATAGCAAACGCACGCACACACACGTACACAGCAACGCACATATACACAACATACACATACACACAAACACACGCACGCACAAAAACATACACATACACACACGCGCACATACAAAATACACACACACACGTACACGTACCCAACATCTACAACCCCACACAAACACGAACACACACACACTCAAAAAACCGCCTGTTGACTTTCTACCTACACTGTCTATAAGCGTCCACTAACCATTCCTGCTACTAATTTCTTCCACTACGTCATACACACACACACACACACAAACACACTAACAGATAAACCACCAAACCATGCACACACACACACATACATACATACGCACACACACGTTCTGTTATCACACACACACTCGCAGACTCTCGCGCACGCACAGATATTCATCTCCCTTTTTCACTCTCCTGTCTTAGAAAGAACTTTTCCCCCACCACCTCCTCTTCCGGTCTTTTCACAATGTAACCTCGTGGGCATCGGTACCATTTTCCTCTTTCTCCGTTCTTCCATTCTCCGAACTTTCCATCTTTCCGACGAAGGGCTACGCCCGAAACGTCATACAATCTCTCTTTCTTTTCCTGAGCGTCCAATAACACTATCCGTATCACGTCCTCACTTTGTTGTTTTTTTGTTATTGTTTTTTTGAACTTATATATATATATATATATATATATAATTCAAATCCATTCTTAATAACATACATCCCAACATTCAATTCACTATGGAATTCAGCAAACATCATCTCCCTTTCCTTGATCTCTTAATTATAAAAACACCTAATAACCAAATCACAACCGACATCTACCACAAACCTACAGACTCACAACAATACCTCCTTTTTAGCTCATGCCACCCAAAACACACCAAGATAAATATCCCCTTTAATTTAGCTAAAAGAATTTGCACCATTGTCTCTGACCCAACCACTCGAGAAATACGCTTACAAGATCTCAAAAAAACACTGTTACAACGCCAATATCCCTCCACACTCATAGATCTTGGAATAAAACGTGCCAAGGAACTTGACAAAAACACACTAAAAACCAACCAACATAATAACACACCCAACCCCAAAATACTTCCATACATCTCCACCCATAACCCCAATAACATCGAAGCATTCACCACAATTAAACAAAACCTCCCCTTACTCACCACAGACCCGAAAATGAACAATATCATTAATACACACAAAGTCCTTAAATGCAAAAGGCAACACAAATCTTTGAAAACATTATTAACCAATTCCAAACTACATACACCTCTTCCACCACCATCAGTCAAAAAATGTGCACGCCCTAATTGTGGCACCTGCCCCTACCTACTTGAAGGCTCTGAATTTACCTTCAAACGAGGAACAAAGTTTAAAATTAAAACCAATTTCTCTTGTTCCTCGGGTAACCTCATTTATGTCCTTACTTGCGCAGGTTGCCAAAACTTCTATATCGGACAGACGAGCCTTCCATTACGTAGAAGAGTAGCTGTCCATAAGGAACAAATAAACCTCCCTCAATACCGCCAAATTCCACTCAGTGGCTACATAGACTCTTGCGCCAGAAACAAAAACCCTAAATTCATTATATTCCCTTTCTATCAATGTAAAGACAGAATCTCCACACAAGAAAGAATCAACAAGGAGAATCTTTTCATAGAGAAATTCCAACCATTTCTTAACACACACATCCCTCAGTGACCTTATTCCTCTATGAACAGACACAAACTTCCTGTTTGGAAAAAAAGAGTTCATAACTCCAACTAAAAACACTTGTCTCCCCTTACACACACTTCCTGTTTTGACACCACATTTCCTGCTTAACACAAACTTTTAACCCTTTTTTTAAACCTAACAAAACTCTCAACCCTCATGCATCCTTATTTTTCCTACCAATTTATACATGAACTACTATTGAACTACAAAAGCTCAAAGACAATATAATGTATGGGTATATTTATTTTTTTATATATTATTGTTTTATATATTATTTTCTTCATTTTGTACTTCTTTGTAAAAAAACATCTTCATTCTCCTTCTTCTTGATAATTTGCTTCCTCGCAATGAAAACCGGTTAGAAAAAATCTTTATTAAATTATGCTTCCAGTTCAGCATTCTGGCTTTTTTTCATTTTCCTATATATATATATATATATATATATATATATATATATATATATATAATACAAAATGGGACAAGAATGCAAATCATCCAGACAGTTAGGTGATACAAGAAAGGGACAACAAAACATCCAGATAGACGATACAAAGAAAACAAGGACAGGTCATTCGGAGTTTTCTTTCCTCAGTCGAGATCCAGTTTATCTTTGCAATTTCGGCTGGTTATTCTCGATATTGCTCCAACTGAGGAAAGAAAACTTCGAATGACCTGTCCTTGTTTTCTTTGTATCGTCTATCTGGATGTATTATTTTTTGTATTATCTATTTATATATATATATATATATATATATATATATATATATATATATATATATATATATATATAGTGGCGTACGTACACTTTGTCTCTCTCTCTATCTCTCTCTCTCTTTCTCTCTCTCTCTCTCTCTCTCTCTCTCTCTATCTCTCTCTCTCTCTCTCTCTCTCTCTCTTTTCTAGCTAGCTGGAAACGATGTTTCCTGGAGCTAAACAGCAGTAACAATCGTCCCTTCCAGGACAGGCACATTATGTTGGCAAATAGCCTTTACTTTTTGTGAGTGTGTATGTGTGTGTTTGTTTGTTCCTATAGTGTTTGGTCACTTCAAACGAACTTTTGCAGGTATAGTGGGGGAGAATGTTAGTAGTAATTTAGCTGGCAGACTTTGGCTGATGAGAAATCGGGCACCTATTTGGCGCTAAATTTCGAAACTGGTACCAGGTTGACCAGCATTTACTTGTTCTGACCCAGTAGAGGTAAGACATTATTATTGTTCACTGATATTTTTTCCTATCATGTCTGTCATAGATTTGTGACTATTCGGTGGCATAGAAGTATTTTCTGACTTCTATTTTTTAGCGATATAGATGCAAAGGAGACGACATAGACGATGACTACAACTCACTGATAGGGACTCTGAAGGAGTGTTTAAGGAAGGCTAAGGGAGTGTGTCTGAGAGAGAAAAAGGGAAGAGTCTCGGAGGAAACTACGAAGTTACTCGAGAAGAGGAAAAATATGAAGAGGACTATTGAAGATCACCTTGAATATTCCCTTCTCAGCAGAGTGATTCGTCAGCAATTGAAGAGAGACTTTGAGGCATACCGGATGGAGAAGCTCTTGAAGGCCGCAGAGGAAAAGAAGAGCCTCAAGAAATGCAAGAGGGACATGGCACTATATAGATCGGTGGTGACGGCCCTGAAGAATACAGACGGAGTACCGGTCAACGATAAGTTCGAGATGGAAAAAGTTTGCGAAGACTTCTACATCAAGCTCTTCAAGTCTACCAGAAATGTCCAGCCGTTACCACCACTCCAACAGGAAGAAAATGTGCCACCTATCCTTGTCAGTGAGGTCGAAAGAGCCATCGGATTGATGAAAAACGGAAAGGCACCAAGGAAAGACGGTATAACATCGGAGGTGTTAAAGTCAGGCAAAGAGCAGCTCTGGAAAATCCTCGCCAAGTGATTCATGCATTATCTAGACGAGGGAAGAATTCCCTCGCAGTGGAAAGAGTCAAATACCATCCTGCTATATAAGAAGGGCGATAGAGAAGACCTAAAGAACTACCGACCCATTTGCCTGCTGTCTCACGTGTACAAGCTGTTCACAAAGATAATTCTGAACAGGCTGTCACGCTATCTCGACGAACAACAACCGATGGAGCAAGCCGGCTTCCGAAAGAACTACAGTACGATGGACCATATATTTACTCTAACACAACTGCTTGAGCGAGCGAATGAGTACAAGTTGCTTCTTTGCGTTACGTTTGTAAACTATGAGAAGGCCTTCGACAGCGTCGAAACCAACGCAATGCTGAACTCGCTACAGAGGCAAGGAGTCGAGGCGCAATATGTGCAACTGCTCAGGGAGGCAAATTCCGGATGCACCACCGACATAGCTCTGCTGTCATCACCCGTAAGAGTGCCGGTCGAGAAAGGAGTGAAGCAAGGTGATACGATCTCTCCAAAACTTTTCGCCGCATGTCTCGAGCAGATCATCAGAGGCATCGACTGGCAAGGCGGTATCAACATCAATGGTGAGCTACTCACCCACCTCCGTTTCGCTGATGATATCGTAATCATCGCTGAAACCACGGATCAGCTTCAGACCATGCTGACGAAGCTCGACATCAAAAGCTCTGCGGCAGGTCTCAAGATGAACCACATGAAAACGAAGTTCATGCGGTCCGACAACGTACCAACAGGTCGAATGGTGGTCGGCAGTGATGAAATAGAGGAGGTAAAGGAATGTATCTACCTGGGACATGAGGTGAATATGCGCCGAGACATCGAAAAGGAGATCTCGCGGAGAATAAGGGCCGGATGGAAGGCGTTTAATGGCATAAGGGATGTGCTCAAGGGAAGGTTGGACAGGACCACTCGCGCCAACCTCATAAATAGCAGTTCTACCTACAATGTTATATGGTAGTGAAACATGGGCTACAACAAAGAGAGAAGAGCAGAGATTGGCAACGGCTCAAAAAGCCATGAAGAGGTCAATGCTTGGAATCTCGTTGAGAGAGCACATCAGTAGCGAGGACATCAGACAGAAGTCCGGCGTGAGGGATGTCCTCGTAGAATATACACGCAGCAAGTTTAGATGGGCTGGATACGTCGCCTGGCTCACTGATAATCGGTGGACCCGCGCAGTTGTCCAAACAACCACTCGGAAGGCCTCCACGACGGTGGGGTTACGATTCTAGGAGGGCGATTGGGACCACGTGGATGAGGAAGGCGCGATCCAGGGAGGAGTGGACAGCGCGCTGTGACCAGCGGTGTCAAATGGACGCCCGACGGACTGGTCGGTCAAGGTCATATATGTATGTACGTATGTATGTATTATCATTATTCATTATATTTCAAGATTTTTTGCCAATAGTGAAAGAACCGGTTTCTAACCTAGATCCAAGGCTTCTTCATTGGAATTTCAACATCAACAAGGTTTTTTTTTTGTTTGTATGTATGTGTGTGTGTGTAAGTATGTATGTATGTATGTGCAGATTTGTATGTTTTATATATGTATTCTCATGCATATAGTTGCATATCTCGACATGCTCATATATATTTAAATGATAAACTTTTGGAAAGTTTTACAAGTTTTTACAGTTCCAGTGATGGATTGGAACTGTAGTCTTCAAATTTGCTTTCTCTTTTCTGGTTTTGAGAAGCCTAATTTCTCAAGATTGGTATTTAGGCAGTGTGTTACATATCCCAGGTTCCCAATAACTGCAGGCATAAATCTGAACTTGTAATCTGGATAGAGTAACTGCAGATTTTTCAATATGTGTTCTGTTTTTCATATGTGTTCAGCATATGTGTTCTGTTTTTCACTGATCTTCTACTTCATGTTAACATCTGTTGGGCAGCTAATTTCCACAACTGCGCACACAGTTTCTCTCCTCTATCCCAAATCATTATATCAGTTCTGTTGTGCTTACATTTTATTAAGATCTTCACTGGTACATTCCACCAGTATTTCTTTTTATTATGAATGGCCATGGCTTCTACCATATTATGGGTTCTTATTTCTTTGTCCTCGGGATTATCCTTCTCACAGATTTTATCGTAGAGTGTTCTAGCTACGTCATGTCTCATCGGTAGATTAATACCGTGATGACATTTTCAGACAGTTGCTTATGATGCGGATGATGTTTTCAGTGTGAACTCCACAAAGTCTTAAGTGTGACTGTACGAAAACCATCTAACAAAACATTTTCTAATGTCTACAGAAGCTTGTCAGACTGAAGTAAAATCGGCATATGCATTGAAGTAGCAGAGATTACAATAACAGTATCATTTAGAATGTGTGTTTTTAACACTTTATTAAAACTTTATCATTAAACTTTTTAGTAGAATACATGTTAGATAATTGTACCAAGAAACGGGTGAGAGTGACTTTGTGGTGTTATACAGTTTTTGGTAGCATATTCCTTTGGTAAGTAGTATAATGTGAATTTTAACTAGGTGTGACGTAGGTTGACGCAGACCAAGTTGTGTAAAAATGCAAAGGGTGAAGAAAAGAAAGAAAGAGTATGTTTGCAGGATGTGGCTTGTGGGAAAATCATTGAAGCGTGTAATGGAAATTCGAAAGAATCACTCAGGCGTTGAAGTAAAGAAAATAAATGTCACTTTGGATTTATCTCACAAAATAGTTTATATATATAAATATATATATATATATATATATATATATATATATATATATATATATATATATATATATATATATATATATATATATATAGGCGTAGAAGCGGCTGTGTTCCGGGTTCAGTCCCACTGCGTGACACCTTGGGCACGTGCCTTCTACTATAGCTTCGTGCTGACCAAAGCCTTGTAAGTGGATCTGGTAGATGGAAACTGAAAGAAGCTCGTCGTATATATGTATATATATATGTGTGTGTGTGTACATATGTATATATTATGTGTATGTACATATATATATATTTCTTGATTAAAATTCTTGTAAAAGAGTTTTATCCCTTTTTTGAATTTATTAATCAAGTATATATATATATATATATATATATATATATATATATATATATATATATATATGTATGTATGTATGTATGTATGTATGTATATGTGTGTGTATGTGTGTGTGTGTGTGTGCGTGTGTGTGTGTGTGTGTGTGTGTGTGTGTGTGTGTGTGTGTGTGTGTGTGTGTGTGTGTGTGTGTGCGTGTGCGTGTCTATGAATTTGTTTTGCAAGATGTGAAATCGTGTTGAAGCAGATGTTATATTTCGGGGTGGTTATTTTTTTCCTTTTGCCAAATAAACACACGCACAATATATTCGTTCTTCACTCGTTTACTATTGTGCTTATTTTATCTTATGTCCATTGTCTGGAAATCTTTCGTCACATATTTGTGAGACCTCTTCCTTCCAAGTGTATCTTCCACGTGTATGTTCTGTTTAGTCCATTCTGTGTTTCTATGATGTGTATTCTTATCTGCGCATGCGTTTGCGTCTATATCTGTGTGGGGTGGGCGTGTTAGCGTGCGTGTGTGTTCGCGTGTCTATGAGTTTTGATTATATGTTTGTGTGTAGGCATATGGGTTTGCTTACTATATTGCATGTATCCATGCCCTTTGTATAGTTTGTTAGTTATTTATCTCTATTTCTTGCATTTCATCATATAAGTCTGTGCATGTTTGTCTTTTGTCTATATTTTATACTGTTTGTATCTATATCTTTTTCTCTCGTCTGTCTTTAATCGTTGTGTTGTGTGGTGAGGTTATGGGGGGGGGGGGGGTGTTATTGTTCCATTTGTGTATTCTTTTGAGGCTCAGTCTGTCTATAACTATCTATGTGTGTGGCCTCCGTAATCTGTCTAAGCTATGTATCTGTTTTATGCGTTGATAATACCTTAATCTCTGTTATTAACCGGGCCTCTATGTTCTACTTGAGCATGTTGGTAGAGCACTGACGAGCTTTTCTCCTCTTTGAGCTCCCACCAGTGTCGCCTATTCGCTCCCATATGCTACGTGCCATCTCTTCAATATAAGTTGTCTTGTTTCTGTACCGTCCCTCAGTACATCGTAAGTTATAGACTACGTTTCTAATCTTACAGTTCACCTGTGGGTTCAGCCTATATACTATACAATTGCTCTCCGTACATGGGGTCGTATCGAAGGGATAAATTCTACAGATCAGGAATTTTATGGTGGTTACTATCCTTTCTGTTAATTTAATCCGTAGATTTACCTTATCTAATGCTTTTCTAAAAACGTATGCTTGTTCGAACATGACACTCTAGTATTTTTTTTTTGTCATACCATGAGTTGGCCTTATCTATCTTTTTCTTGGTCCTTTCCGTGTTGTTCCAAGACTTATTCCTGTATAGCGGACTGATCTTATTTGCATCACTCTCTATGATTGCCTTGTACTTAGCCCAGGCTCCTTTCTACATTCTAATCCTGTCCCTTTGGTTGTAGACAGAGAATTGCATGCGGTGGATGAAGTGTCGTATGTGTCTTTCTAATTCCGTTGGGTCGCACATGAGGAACACATTCCTCATCACTCTCACCAAGTCCACTATTAGGATATTAAACTTGGCGTTTTCCGCAATTGCTACGTTCTTGTGGACCAGCTATTTAGAGGTTATGGGTTTAGTATAGTGGGAATGAAGGATCTGGACCTTACTATTTTTAGTTTCCAGTCAGAATTCCGTATCTGTCAGAAACCGGTAGCTTAAATTTCGGGTGCTTTCTAGGATAGTCTGTTGTTACTTTAATACTCTAGTGGATGGAGTTAGCTATTTGCTGGATGCTCTCCATAGCGTCAGCTTCTAGTTCATCGATATTTTCTTGTGGGGGTGCTTTGGCCTCTATGTTGATATCATCCACATAGCGGGATTACATGGTTAGGGTTATGGAGCTCTCTGCTAATCTCTCTTTGAGCCTCCTATTCCACTATACCATAAATAGGTTAGACACATCGCCAGCGATACTGACACCAATGGCTTCACCTTCCTCTTGGACGTATATTTTGTTGTTAAACTTGAATATGTGACCCTTAAGTGTAACTCTGGCATTCCCTCCCTCTGCATGTGCGACCATTTTTTCTTAACCTGATCGTAGTTTTCGGGGGTCTGTATAGCTCTGATCCACTCGTTCCATATCACCCTAGGGGTCTTATTGGCCATTGAACCTATAGTAGAGGGTCTACTTCTTTCCAATCTAGAGGTGCAAAAACAACTAACGTGATGTTCTTCTAAGTAAATCCTTGTCACATGTAAGCTTCAGGAGGAGGCCTAGTTCTTCTATGTCAACACTACGAATCTCCACGTCGCTCTAGCTGATTATCTCCACACATTTCTCCACAAGATCAACATCAAGAAATGGGTATAAGGATGCTACATCTATGCTGCCTATTATGCATCCCGTCAGGTCCTAGACATGGTTGCATTCGTTGATTCCGCTGAGGAGGTCCTCTGTGCTGTCACACACATCTGGGGACATTCTGATTAGAGGGCGTATGATCATAGAGAAAAAGTAGATCGGCAGTTATTGACATACAGCACTGGGATGTCATTATTTGTGGCCTGGAAGTTAATAGCCGTGCGCTTCTTTGCCCCTAGGATGTTTGACCACATCATTATGTGGGCATTGAGGATCTTTTCTCTCTCCTCATACTGTTGTACCGTTGTTTCCCTCATGTTGGTGATGTGGGGGGCTGCATCACCTGCATGTAGTTCGATAGACTTTTTATCGACATTCTGCCGGATTTTCTGTAGGGAAGCACACACTTCTCTATTTTTTGTGCACTGTATGAATTTGTGCAAGCCACTTGTGGTCACAAGTGGCCTGCACAAACTCATATACACACATACAAACATAAGTAATAGTGACGAAAAAAGTGAAATGAAAAGGTGGAGTGCCAAAAATTATACCACTGTGAAATCTAAATATCAGATATCAAAACAAAAATAGAAAATGAACTGCCATAAGCAGGCTCACAGGATGGTGTAAGCAAGTTGTAGCACTCACGGTTCACTGCAATGCATCTCGCTGCACGATATAGTTTTACTTTTCCCAAGTACCAGAAGTCAACTTTGATATCAACTGTTCGTCTGCCAGGCACTGTATGTGTTTTGCGTGCGTATGTGTGTATATGTGTATGTGTGTGCGTGTGTGTATGTGTGTGAATGTGTGTGAATGTGTGTATACATGTATAGATGTTTATATATTTGCACAAACCCAACACATACACATGCATACTTATGCATGCACAAACTTATGTGCGTAAAGACAGATGGATAGATGGACGTATTTATGTATAAATATGTGTGTGTATGCCTGTGTGTGTGTTTGTGTGTGTCAGTGTGTGTGTCTGTGTGTGTGTCTGTATCAGTGTGTGTGTCTGTGTGTGTGTCTGTATCAGTGTGTGTGTCTGTGTGTGTGTCTGTATCTGTGTGTTGTCTGTGTGTGTGCGTGTGCGCGCGCACGTACGTGTTCGTTATTAGTGACGAAAGCAAAATTACTTCAAGATAGCATTCACTATATCTTAACGTCGATATACTGTAGAAAGCCACTCAACTGTCGTATTTGTCTTGCGAAAGCATTTCGTATAGACGTAAGTGCTAAAAAGCACACAAGTATCTCAGTAACAGTTGAAAATCGTCCAGCATCAACGGTGGAATAACTATCTAGACTTCTGAGTATTTACGCACCATCACGAGCAAGTATCCACTACAAATTGCAAGTTTAGATAAATTTAGTCTCTACATATATAGAAAAACAGTGTTAATACATCCCTGATATCGCAAATAGCCGGCAGGCTGGGTATAAAATTCGTTATTAGTGACGGAAGCAATATTCGTTCAAAATATCATTCTTTGTATCTTATTTAATATGGGTAAAAGTTTAGTGGTCAGGGTATTCGACTCACGGTTGTAAGGTCGTGAGTTCGATTCCCTGCATTGCTCTAGTCCACTCAGCTGGCAAGAATGAGTTGTACTTGTAATCCTTACCGCATTCTGTGTCACGCTGAATCTCCCTGAGAGCTATGTCAAGGATACGCGTATCTGTGGAGTGCTCAGCCACTTACACGTTAATTGCAGGAGTAGACTGTTCCGTTGATCAGATCAACTGGAACCCTCGTCGTCGTAATTTAATGTGGATGTACGGTATAAAGCTACAAAACTGCAGAATGCGTCTCGAGAAAGCATCACGTATAGACGTATAATGCAAAAAAAGCACAAGATAATATCAGCAGCAGATTTTCGTTTGCGCGTGGAGGTGCGTGGCTTAGTGGTTGGAGTGTTGGACACACGATTGTAAGATTGTGGTTTCGATTCCTGGACCAGATGATGCGTTGTGTTCTTGAGCGAAACACTTCACTTCACGTTGCTCCAGTCCACTCAGCTATAGAAATGACTACCACTAGTGGAAGCGCGTCGCATAGTGGTTAGGGTGTTGGATTCACGACCGTAAGGTTGTTGTTTTGATCTCTGCACCGGGCGATCCGTTATGTTCTTGAGCAAAACACTTCATTTCGCGTTGCTCCAGTCCACTCAGCTGTAAAAATGAGTTTAGCCTGGAGAGAGATGGGCTCCGCCAGGCTTTCTCGCCCTAGATACGCTGCATGGCTGCAGCCCCACCCACCCCAACGACCTACGGGGCTTAAGGGACTTGTCAATTGTCAATTCTCCTGTACCTTTTAGCACTATACGTCTGCATGAGATGCTTTCTCGAGGCAAATACTGCAGTCGTGTGGCTTTCTACTTTATATCCACTTTAGATCATGTTAAACTTCTTCCCATCACTTTTTCAAATTTTCACCAGAATATTCTTTTTAAAATGTAGTTATGATAGAGATTTGTATGCTGATGACGAAAATTGCATTTATTAATTTATTTATTTATTTATTTATTTATATATCGCTAGAAATTAATTGTAGAAAATTTACAGGCATTTAAAATTATGTAATTTTAGCCAATCGGCAGCCTTCGTTGCTAGATATACCGGACGTCGCGATTGTATGTCCCTATGGGAACAGCACACATAAAACCTTTATGTAGTCTCTCGACCTGCTAAAAATAGCAGCCACATTTTTCTTAAACTACATCATAACGACTTAAGACAACAAAAACGATGACACATTGTGCTGCAGCATCGTTTATTTCCTCACTTGTGACAGCCTCACTTGTTGAGTGTTACGAATAACATTTAAATTATAATCAATCTCCACGAATGTAATTTTTTGTCGAAATCACGACCTTTAAAACACTGGGCATCACAGACCGGTACTAAAGGTGCTTTCTCTTTCCTTATATTAAAACTGAACAAAGTTTAATAGAAAAAGGTGGCGTTCATGGTGAAGAAAGAATTGGTTGCCAATGTTGTATTCTTTGAATTATAGTATCGACAGCGATGATGACGATCTTATTGATGGTACTCTTTCTCCATCATCAAACCTTCTAAAACAATTTTACGATAAGAGAAGGTACATTTAATATCGATCGGTGGAGCTCAGTGTTTTAAGGGCTGTGATTTTGATAAAAGGTTACATCCGTGGAGAATGACTTTAATTTAAATGTTATAAGTAACACTCGACAAGTGGGTCTTCCATAAGTGGGGAATTTAACGGTGCCGTGGTACAGTGTGTCGCCCTTTATCGTTTTTGCATGTTTCTTTTACATATTATGGTGTAAGGAAGATTTGACTGCTATTTCTTGCAGGTCGATAGACTACATAAAGCTTTTGTGTGTACTTGTCACGTGGGGACAAACAGTCCTGACATCCGGTACATCTAATAGTGAAGACTACCGATTGGCTAAAATTACGAAATTTTAAATGCTTGTACCTTTATTTAATTTTTTCTTATTAACTTCTAGAAAAAATGAATGCAATTTTTTGTCATCAACATGCAAAACTACATCATAAACGCATGTTTTGAAAATAATCTGGTGAAAATTTGAAAAACCTGAGGAAGCTGGAAGAAATTTGATAAGATCTGTAGTGAAACTACCTCCCGCCATTAGATACAAACTACTATCGCTATTACATACAATCTTCTCATTTAAATATAAATAAATGCGAGCGTAGTAGAGAACCCATCCCTTGTCATCACGTGACTGATTATTATTCGAATCGGCAACTACTTCGAACCTTTCCCGCCAGAACGCAAACTGACCAATCACAGCCCCTAATAAGGTCACGTGATAGAGTATATTTCTACCATCTGGTGAGCCAATAGTTTGTTATAAATAGCTTTAACTCGGCAACCAAATTTGTCTCGGTCCAGTTTCTCTTTGAGAACTGCTCCGTGTACCACACGACAGCAGCAGCAGCCAGCGACCACTTCAGCAGCTTCGTCCAGCCACGATGACCTCCGCCGTCGCCACATCAGCAACAAGAGTCTACGACTACTATCCAGCATCATTGTCATGACCAACACGATTAATACCAAACAGCCTCTACACTACCAGCGTCAACACGAATTACTATGTACACCAAACCAAACCTCCGCGGCACATCTCTCTCTTCGATTCTGTTAGGTGACTCAGCTTCACCACGGTAAATAAACAGACAAGAGTTCTTAAACAGACAAGAAATTCTCAGCCAGCGACGAACATCTGTATAACAAGAATCACGGCCCGGCATCGATGCCACGACATCACAACTAGTGATCAGCACTGCCACACTCAGCCTCTCCTCACTTTCACATACAGAACTTTTCCTATAGTGTACTAACGAACTGGTATAATTGCTCACGTGTCATTTACTGACTCTTTCTATCTGCTGTAATAACTCACACATGTATCACTCACATACACACTTTTCTTTGCATGACGGCCTGTCTTTGATTATGTTCTTATATGTCGCATTCACACTCTCACACAGACATACATCTTTAACGCTACAATAAATATCTCTGTTATTCATCTTATACGGTTGTGGTCTTTCATTACTGGTCATCTATGTTATCGTCGTATAACATACCATCTATATCATCATCTGATATATATATCTTGTGTTCGACCGTGTGACACGTTTAAATAAAAGGAGTCCTCTGTTTTTCCATTCGTCACCATTTCTCCTTTTATGAGTTCGCACGGTCGTCCCTTACAGATCCACCACGTTTAGTAAGATAACAGAAAGCTGTTTTGATGTGTGTAGGGGGTGCGCATTTGCGTACGTGTGTGTGTATGTGCGTGTCAAATCGTGTGTGCACGTGTGATTGTATGTGCGTGTGATTGTATGTGCGTGTGTGTGTAAGTGTGTGTGTGTGTGTGTGCGTGCGCTCGCGCTCGCGTGTGTATGTTTGCTTGCGTGACCGTCTTCCTTCTACCGATTTCAGTCAGAAGGCTTTAGTTAACCTGAGGCTTAAAAATAAAAGTACACTTATCAAACATGTCACATTGTTTCAAGTTCAAACTGAAAACAAATGCTTAGCATTATGACATTAACCTTTTTTAGAATATAAGCATTGTGTAAGTCAGTCCGGGTTACATGACACTCTGAAATATTGTTTCAGCTTGACTTACAGTGACCTATGCCCAATAAACCTTCTCAACCCTCTTTTGTTTTCGTTAATTTTATATATATATATATATATATATATATATATATACATACGAATTTCTTATATATATATATATATATATATATATATATATATACATACACACACACACACACACACACACACACACACACACATATATATATATATATATATATATATATATATATATATATATGTGTGTGTGTGGTGTATGCGTGCGAGTAGATGTAATCGCCTTACCTCGGTTTTCCTGTCGTCGACTGCGAGTCTGTCTTGCGGTATCCAATCCTTGAAGCTTGCCCCGACCCAAAGAACACTAGGAATAGCAGCTGCTTCTCCCAAACCTAGACCGTCGCTTGGCACGTCCTCTCCTGACCACGACCCCGTTCGAAAAGGGCACGAATCCCGATCGAGGCTCCCTCTGCCCTCTTTCCTCTTCCGGTCAATTCGCCCTTCCGGTCAGCCTCCCCAGCCACTGACGTCACACCACACGCCACCCTGATCTTAAAGATCACGTTCACCCCTACTTCAATTCGAAGTCCGCCATCCAACCGGGCGGGCGCCTTACACGTCGAGATCTTCTCAAGCCGGGTGGCTCGTTTCCATCGCGCTCTTCATCCGACGAAGTGGCTATCCTGCGCAGGTCCAGCACGTGACGCGGCATTCCATCCACTGTTCCCCTGCCCCATTGTGATATGCAGCGTGCTTTCGGCGGCTTGACCCAAACTTCCTCCCCTACTTTGACGCCGGCGGGTCCCTTCTCTTCCTTGCAGAACTCCGGCGTCTTACTGGGATGCCTCCATTCATATTTGAACACTGCTCTGTGCGGCACAGACTCTTCCGCTTGTCCGGATCGGGGAGACATGTTGTACCAGTAGACCGCTTCCAGGGGCGAAATGTGCCCCCTTTCAGCCATGGCCTTGATCGTCCGATGGTGCCTCTCAATGATTCCGTTGCCGCTTGGCCTATACGCCGCTCTAAATAATCGTCGCACCTTCCACCGATCAAGCATCTCTCCCAACGCTTCCGAACGAAACGCCGCCCCGTTGTCCATTAGCAGTTCTTCCACGGGACCCCTCTCCAAGAATATCCCGTTCAGAATGCGGGCAATCTCATCGGCAATGCCTGTCCTCAGCTCCCTCCAAATGACCAGCCGGCCCGGCCCGCAGTCTACCGTGCTGAGATACATTCCCTGACGGTAGTGCGTCTACTGAGAGGTTCCCTTGCTCATGCCCACCTGGGGCGGGGTCAATGGACTGGCATCTGTCACATTTCGCGACCACTTTCTTGACGTTTCTCCTAGTGACGTCAGCATCAATCATTTTCGCCAGATACAAGGTCCTATCCACCTCCAAGTGGTGCATAGCATGTAGCTCCTTCAGTTCGGAGTCACCCAGCCGACATGCTGCCGCTATCCCTTTCCTTGCTTCCTCCAGCCACGCCTTTTTCACCCTGGTCAGTGCGTCCGCCCTGTTTCTTTCCGAAGGCACGAAAACCACGTTCAGCTTCAGTCCGAACTCGGCGATCAGCTCTCCTAGAACTCCTAGGCGGCGTTTCATCAACATCTCCGCGGCACCTTTCGTCCGGACTCTCTTCTCGCTGGTAGTTACTGTTCCTACCCAGCCGACCACGGTGGCCGAATCCGTCCGGATCTCGATCGACTGCAGCCCCCATCTCAGGGCCAAGTTCACCCCCTTTAGCACCGCATCTAGTTCGGCGACATTGATGTGGTTGAAGTCGTCCGCTTTCCGTAGCCAGGCCGCATCCTCCACCTCAGCACCTTCGATCTCCAACACAACCCCTATCGCTATACTGCTAGTATCACACCAAACCGTCTCGCACTCCGTCTTGGGCACATACCAGTTTCCTCTGACCGGGTCTTCCGCTCTCGTTCTTTCTAGGATTTCCCGCATCATCGCCACCGTCGCCTCTCCCACCTTGTCACTCCAACTCTCCCCCTCTGCTCGTCTCTTGGTGTAACTACATGCAGTGCGCAGCCAACCAGCGATCGGGTAGTGTCCAATCAACTTCCCACAAACCGAGAACAACTCTCTCCTGCTGACGCTGGAATTCAGCTCTGGGATCTCGTTTCCTCTCCGGAACACCAGCTCGCCCGATCTGTCTTTTTGTAGCTTCAGCCCCAGCGCAGCTCCCCCCACCATCGACTCAGGCGGCTTCGCAATCAGCCCGAACCTCTCCAGGTGTCTCATTACCTCGGTGGCTGGCACTACAGTCTCGTCAACCAAAATGTTGTCGATGTAGGAACTGGTGGCCTTCCTTATCTTCTCCTCTTTCCCTAGGATGTACTTGAGCACCATCACCATAATTTTCGGAGCGGAATTCAGCCCGAAACCCACCCTGGTTAAACAGTACGTCCGGCCCTTGTACCGCACCAGCTGGTATCGCCACAGCTTGTCACTCACACGGAGCTGCAAATATGCCGACTTCAAGTCGACGATCGTCGCTGCCTTGGTCGACTGTCTCCACACACGTAACGTCTCACCGCAAACGTCCGTTGCCTCGCCTCCCGTGTGGCACGATATATGGTCGTTCAGCTCCCTAAAGTCCAGCACCGGTCTGACTTTTCCTTTCGTCGGCTGCACCACCGCCATCAGAGGCAGCACTCCACTCCCCACCTCCTCTTTCCACGGGACAAGGACTCTTTCCTTGATCCATCTCTCTACCTCCTCGTCGAACTCGACACCGGCGTGACCTTTCAACGTATGCTGGTAGCAGCTCACCCTGTTCTTTAGTAGTGGGGGCTCGTCCTTCCATCGCCACTCTATCGTCCAGCTCCGACCATCAAACGCCGCCTGAAAATCTTTGTCCTCGATGGTGTAAGTGGTGCTGTCCCCGACGGGGCTCTGCTCTCCCTGGCGGTCCCGACTCACGGCGCACGATGCCCCCACGCTTCCGAACGTGACCTCTTCTCCTGCTATCTTAACGCCACCAAGACGGTTGATGGCGTCCATCCCCAACACGACATCAACCCAGTCTATCACATAGTCGATCACGATCACCCGTAGCCTCAGCGCCGCGCTCGGTAACGCTATCTCCAGACTGGAGCTGCCCCTGCAACGGATCTCTCTACCGTCGACCGCCCGGACGCTACTCGTCCCATCCCATTTCTTCGCCACCCTTGGCGTCACGAGGGTAGTCGTGCAACCCGTGTCCACGAGGGCCTTGAACTTCTTCCCCTCGGCCTCGACTTCGACTACGGGCAGCGCCTCCACAAGCGCCTCTACTTGGTTGCGGGGAAAGTTTGCGAGGCAGCAACTTTCCCACGGTCGCAATCACGGGCGATGTGCCCAGTCTTCCTACGTCGATAGCAGACTGGCCCCGATTCGGCGCATTCCCTCGCCATGTGCGGCCCCTGACATTTGAAACACCGGCCCGAGAACGGCCGCTGTCGTTGCTCGGTAGGCTTCCTCACGCCTTTCTCAGGCTGTCGTCTGTCGGAATGCGCCTCCGTCGCCGCCATCGCTATCGGCTTCCGTCCGACGTACTGTGTCAACACGCGAGCTTGTGCTACTAGCTCGCTGAGCGCCATCTTTCTTCCTCCAGGCAACTGCTGCAATCGGATCCCTTCGTCGTCGGGGAATCCATTCACAAACGCCAGCCGCGCCGCTCTGTCCAGGCCTTCTCCCGTAAACCCAGCCAGCGTGGCCAGTCTACGCACTTCCGCCGCGTACTCATCCACCTGTTCCCCCCCACCACCACCACCATCTAACAGTTCCTAGTTTAACGAAGGCAGCGTAATCGCTCTCCGTATAAGCTTCCCTCAATCTCCGTTCGATTTTCTCCGCACTTAGCCTCTCTTCCTCGTCCATTTCTAAATACAGGGTCAGGGCGCTCCCTTCCAAGTATAGCGCCATGAGACTCGCCACATCACTTATTCCTTGCAGCTTGGCAACGAGCCTAATTTTTCGCATCCAAGCCATCACACCTCCTTCGCCATTAAAAGGCCTGATCACATCGCTGGCGATTCTAATCTTGGCTGCCATCGCGGCGAATTTCTACACGTAGGGCCGAAATAGCTTGTGGTGTATGCGTGCGAGTAGATGTAATCGCCTTACCTCGGTTTTCCTGTCGTCGACTGCGAGTCTGTCTTGCGGTATCCGATCCTTGAAGCTTGCCCCGACCCAAAGAACACTAGGAATAGCAGCTGCTTCTCCCAAACTTAGACCGTCGCTTGGCACGTCCTCTCCTGACCACGACCCCGTTCGAAAAGGGCACGAATCCCGATCGAGGCTCCCTCTGCCCTCTTTCCTCTTCCGGTCAGCCTCCCCAGCCACTGACGTCACACCACAATATATATACTGAACTACAAAAGAAACGTCGCACTGTAAAAGATTATTATTTTTTTCACACACGATATTGAGATTATATGGATTCTATCACATTTCTAGGTACCTTGACATCAGGAAGATGTCACTGACCCACAACACCAATCTCTTTTGAAAACACAAGGATTGCATGTAGGGTTCGAGCTCTCTCACTTTCGTGAACATGGTAATGATCGCGAACGCATCTTTATGAAAAGTATGATGCACTTGCAAAACGTTGACTCATTGAGTATAAAAGGCACCCAAATTTACCAGCCGGTCCATCGCACACACACTCAACTTTTTGTGTTGGTCTTGGTGTTTTCTCAGACGTAAGTCAAGGTTTTTGTATAGTAGTTGAAAATTGTTGTTTAAAATATTATTGATTGTGTAAAAAGACTTTGCTTTTCTGCTTTGTGCAGAATTTGCTAACGTTTTCTCCCTTACTGAAGGGGGGAAACCTTTTCGTTGCTGCTTCAAAAAAAAAAAAAAAAAAAACAATGTCTGACAAAATTAGTTCGTCCGAACTAGAAGAGTCGGAAGGAAATACAACCGAGTGCGCTGAAAGGCTGCAGAATCAAATAATGGAAGAACATGAAAAAGGAACAAAAACGATCAACTTTGCCGCGGTAGCCGGCGTGAATAAACAAGATTTACAAATCAAAATGGAAGATCTAGGAAAATTTTTATGGTTTGCTTCAAAAGCAGGGGCACGAGATAAGGTTAATCCCTCCTGGCGAAGTTACACACAACACACTGCGTAACTTTCCACAGCATATATGAACTCCAATGGGCAAGTATTTCCTGAATGGTTTATCAAGCCGATCGTTTCAGAGACTGCACTCTGATTAGGACAGAATATGGTCTCTCTTCATAGTTACTGGTTGTTTTGCTCAGCAATGTGAATCACACACACACACAACACACACATATATATATATAAATATATGCACCTTTAAAAGAACATCTTCACCCAAATACAGATTCTCTTTCATACATGTAACTTTCAACATCAAATAACAGAGGAAAATCATGGAAAATCTAAAAATTTTGAGAAATATTTTCGAGTAAACGTCTACACAAGAAAGGGGAAGGATAAAACTTTTGCCTGAAACGTAGGTGGAAGGGGGTCTTCAGTATATGCATGGCCTCAAGGTCTCCATCTTAGCATTAAGGTTTCCGCAATTTTCTTAGAATTTCTCCTTTACTTGTAGTTCATGTAACTGAAGGTCTACACGTGAGAGTGTAAACACGTGCATAGCAGCGTAGGCATGCGCATGCATATCCAAGAGGGTGCGCATGTATGAGTGTATACATATTGACTGATATTTCTTACAATTCTGCTCATTTTTCCTTTACTTAGCCCGTCCGTAACGATTCCACGTGATTGGTTGGAGGGAGGGAGGTGGTGGTAAGTGAAATGTGTAATCCTTTTTAACTAAGTTTTTTTCTTCCGTTACTTAGCCCGTTTGTAACGCTTTCACTCTTCAACGGTTAGCGGATGAACGGCTATTTTTTGATACAGACTCAACACAGGATACACTTTTAGGGTTTTTTTGATGTTTTCAGAAATAACCCAAAAAGTTTATCATTAATTCCGTGAAATATTTACATGTCCCGCTAGTATATTTATATATAATATAATGTGGTTGGGAAACAAACTTCTTGCCTCACAACCACGTTTGCATCTATATTAGTTTACGGTAATATATACATTTGACTGAGTGTATATAACATATACTTATATTACGTATATTTATATAAACATATATCTGTATATATGATATATATGATTTTACATACATATATATTTAATATATTTAAACATATATTTATACAGTTCTATATTTAAGAGATGAGGAATTATGTACATTAGTTACATTTGACGGCATATAGCGTAGTGGTTAAGAGCGCGGGCTACTAACCCCAAGATTCCGAATTCGATTCCAGCCAGTGACCTGAATAATAGTAATAATAACATTGAAAAATACCTTAGGAATGAGAAGGCAGGTTCGAAATTTCCACAAGACACCTGATGAAGGCTGGAGGGTGTATAAGTCGAAACATTGTGTTAACAACAAGCAAGATGAGGACAAATATTTGTCAAATGTAAATAATGTATATATCTTAGATAAGCTGTCGTAATGCGCCTGAGGGCTCAAGGTAGATTTAAGAACCACTACATTATATATCATCATCATTTAAAGTTCGTTTTCCATGCTGTATGGCTTTACAGGAGCTGGCATGGTCTGGGGCCGCACCAGGCACCATAGTCTGTTTGGTTTGGTTTCTTCAGCTGGATGCTCTTCCTAACGCCAACCACTTTGCAGCATATACTGGGTGCTTTTTTTTTTACATGGCACCAGCACTTTATGTGTGTATATATATATATATATATATATATATACATATAGATGAGTTAAAGAGTGGAGTACATAATATCCTGGCTACATATGTTTCATAGCAAGCAGAACATCGGAAGTGGTCGATGTCTAAGCAAAGTGTCTACTGCAGACTACTAGACTACTCTTCAAGCCAAAGGTATCTTGATTAAATGAAGTTTACAGTATCATAAAGAGTACATGTCAACATACAGACGATTCGATCAGAATTTTATTCACATGCCTAGCAACCCTGGCTGCCTACCATGAAATATAAAACAATTTTTTTCAGCTTACCATACTGCGATATGGAAAAAATCTACAACCTTCCGCCTCAATAAACTACTATTGTTCCTGAAAGTTGTTTTTAATATTTTCTACAGTTCACTTGAAGATCACCTTCTTCCTACACCTCGATCCTTGAATTTACACACACACACACATTCAACTATACTGTTTTGGCCCCTGATGCAACCCTTAAAGATAGGAATAAAAATATATTGATATTAGCGATTGTGCACCTATACACAAAAAGGGTTAAGTTGCTTTTAAACCATAAATAGTAATGAAAGGGGTCCATAGATAAAAAAAATGGTTGAGAAACCCTGAAACCCATGCCATCACAGAAAAAAAATCAAACAGATATGAATAAAATGATGAGGATATATCAAATCAAACAATTTAAAGATGATAAAATTCATTAAAGTATCTTCAAATAATTTCAACAAATCTTTTCTTTACTTTTCAAAATGGATGTAGATAGATTTTTTTTCTTTTTTCCTTTTTTCATTATTTTTTTTTATTTCATATTTTATATTTATACTGTGGTGGAAAACAAGTCCAGATCCAAAATTCTAAGTTTAATGAGGTATTATTTCATCGAGTTCAGTCATTGGACTTTCTGCTTGCTGAAGACTGCCTTCAATAGTGGAATGGACTATAACAACAGTTATACATCACCCATACTTATTTTATTGTTCTCAGAAGGATGAAAGGCAAAAATCAACCAGGGCGAGTTTTGGGACAATCATCATCATTATTATTATTATTATTATCACATAATAGGCATTATTACATAATTTTTTTTTTTAAAGTTAAATGGTGGTATTAGAAATGGTGGAAAGCAGCAGATTTTCTCTTTACGTATAATTTCAGAAATATGGCAAACACTATATCTTAATGCTTCATTAAACATATATTGCAAAAAACAAGTTGACAGGAACTTCAAGTTTCTTCTATCAGCTTGTTCAACCTGGATGGAATTTAGAACTGCCATTATTTTACTTAAGCTGATGGGTAAAATTAAACTCCCATTCAACTTGATCTTAATAAGTTTTACTCTGAGTATAGAGTCACACCTTTACCAAATGTTCAGTAGTTATTCTTAAAAAATGGTTTGAAATAATAATATTTTAAAATTTCATGATATACATTATATAGTTATATGGGTATATATGGATAGAGGCAGATGCATGAAATTACCACATAAGGTTAATACCCCCACAACAATATGATACAGCTGAAGAGGAATCAATACAGTTTAGGGCTATTACACAGTTGGAAGAGCTACATAAGAGTTTCAGGAATAGCCAGAAAGCATATTGTTGATATTTCAATTAATCTCATTACTAACGATTCTGCCAGCTCACCACCTTTATTATAATAATAATAATTCTTTCTACAATAGAATTTGAAATCAGAACATAAAATCAGAAGAAATGCCTTTAATTATTTTATCTGGCAAGCTAACGATTCAGCCAGCTCAACACTTTCATGATCATGATGACAATAATTATTATTATTATTATTATTGAGAAAGCTTTGCATGCCATCAACATGACCTTGGGATACAAATATACAAAGCCTAATATATTCATCATGACTACCTGTCTCATAAGGTTACACCAGGAACATGCATCACAACCATATGTGCACAACATGGCGATCTGATATCAAGATAAACAGCGCATGACCTTGCAGATGGACCCCTGTTAGAATTTTCTTCAGGTTCAGTGGCCAATCCTGCCCAAAATGTCCCTGGATGAGGATTGTTTAAGGATGATGAACAAAACACCCATGTTTCCAGAGGTGAATTATTCAAACCCCAAAGAATTCCTCTCAACACATGGCTATGATGCTCCCTCACTACTCTTGCTCATGATCAGAGATGCACATATTGTCAACCACCAAGGGACATGTTCAACCAGTTAAGGTCAGGCAACTGACAAGCAAATCTGTGGTATTGAGCAGAATATTTGCTGTAGCCCATCTTTTATACCAAGACAAAACATGTGCATGATAACACTTCCAATCAGTTAAGATTAGAAACCATGAGAGCCTTCTGATCTTAAATGATTGGAAGTGTTATTGTGTTACTATTATTATTATTATTATTATTATTATTATAACATCTAATATTTGGCATAGTCCATAAATTAAGGAGGAAGTGTAGACCATTAATGAACTAATCATAGTATCTAATTTGTAGTTTATCTTAACCCAAGATGGATAAAGGGTAAAAACAGGAAAAAAAAAAGGAACAAATGAAAAATGTAGCTAAAGATTTAAATCCTGAATAAAATGAGATGTTTAAATAGCATTAAGATTTTGTCACAGCCCTATAATACCTGCTATTCACCAACTTGATAATGATTATAATAATATTTCTAACATATGTACAAGGTCTAGAATCTAGCAGGAATTAATTAATCCCATCTTCTCCAGTATGTAACTGCAATTTTATTTTAGTGGTTTCAAATTTTGCCACAAGGCCAACAATGTTAGGGGAGGGGATAAGTCAATTACATTGACCCCAGTGCTCAACTGGTAGTTATTTTATTGACCCAGAAAAGATGAAAGGCAAAGTCGACCATGGCAAAATCTGAACCCAGAACATAAAGATGGATGAAATGCTGCTAAGCATTTTGCCTGGTGTGCAAACAATTTTGCAGGGAAAATTGAAAGATAAAGTTGAACTTAGCAGAATTTGAACCCACAATGTAAAGGGCCAACTAAC
>NC_142928.1:86039658-86084658 GCF_046866305.1 Octopus bimaculoides
CTCTTGTGGATAATGACCATCTCGTCTATTACCTTGATAGCGACGCTGGAAGTAATGGTCATTTAGGTGGGATTTTCGAGTGTGAGCAAAATATTTTTGATCACTGTCGTAGCAGTCATGTTTATTGTACCTTGGTGTTTTCCTGGAGTGATCCCCATTTTCATAATAGTTTTTCTTGCTATGAAAATAGTTCTGAGATTTGGCTCTGGTTCGGTTTTTATTTCCTTGTAATTCTAAATCCTCCTGATGACTCCTAGTCTGAGACGAAGAGATTGGTACATCATGATCATCATCATGGTATTTTCTATTATTTTCCTGATAATTCCTTGTATATCTGTGTTGAGGCTTGTCCGAAGACGTCACAACCGGAGTTTCCTGAGAGTTATGATATTCAGATTTTGGGCAAGGATTAGCAGTATTTTTAGATATATTTACAGCTTTGCTCTTATCAGAATGTCTATGAGAATAAGCAAATTTTTCCTGAGTGCCTTGTCCAGAATTGTTATTATAAGAATTAGAATAAAAACATCCTTTATCTTTGTAACTATTGTTGTTTCCTTTCCTTTGGAAATGATTAGAAGACTTGTTGTTGTACCTACGGTTATCTTGGTTTACGTCAAACTTTTTGTGCTGCTTTTCAAAGGGTTTGGCATTACTTTCTTTGTAAGTATGTTGATGGTTTTGAACCTGCAAGTCAGCATTTTTCAGCTTATCATTTGAACACTGAGCATCCATCTTAGCAAGAGGACGGTCACCTCTCGGAGAAGATAGATTGGAATCTTCGATGTTATTGTATTCAGTTCGGTTCCATTTGTTTTGGTTAGGGCTATTACAACGTTGCCCATTATAGTTTTCTTTGTTGCGAAAATACCTACCTTTGCCCTCGCCAAAACCGTTTTTCCCATAACTCTGGTTACCACGCCTGTGATGACGCATACCGTAATCTCTAGGGGCAGCCTTATCGTCCTCAGCAGAATTGATGTTAGCTCTAGTTGGTGACTTTCCAGACTTCTTATCAAAATTTCCTAACTGGTTTCCATTGAGCACTGAAGGAAAATCAGCAAGTGTCTCTTTTGCAGTGGTATTAATACACTCTCCCTGAAATAAAACAATAATATTTTATCAATTACTATGCAACCAAAAAGAAAGCAGTAGCAACATCATTATCATTAGCACCATCACATCAGCAAAGATTATGCAAGGTTTTATCATATGCATGGCAATAACATCTCTTAATTCCCAATAATAGCTACAACATGAAGTGAGAGGTTTTAACAACAATAATAATACTAAATGTAATGGAGACTTTTTCTTTATGAGGTTTCAATAGAAAGAAATAACAGGTTACTCATCAAATATACACACACTAATATCAAACAGTGAGAATGAGTACCCAACAATGAATTGGTGGATGAATATTCTTTATTTGTAGGTTAACAAGGCTACCATTGGTTTCATGTAAGAGGGGGGTTTTTACAATTGTTCAAATGTACCACATGGGAACATTGGTACCTGTCTCCATTTTGAATGAGAAATTCTGTACAGTCTCGTGTAACTCCTTGTATTCTCCTCCAAAAGGAAACAATTACTGTACCTATGTGGTATGCTTGAACAATTGTAAAGATCCATCTTTACATGAAACCATATTTGTGGGTAAACAAGGCTACTTGTTAACCCACATACACATATATATATATATATATATATATATATATATATATATATATATATATATATGGTAAAATTATTCATGGGATGGTATAGATAAAATTATTGTTGTGTAATTATAAAAGTTGCGTATTTAGACTTGCTTATATTAACTTTTTTGATATCAAACTGCCTAAACCTACCCTTGGTCTTATGAAAGAAATTAATTCTCAGTGTATTAAAGTGATCTAAATTAAGATATTCTATGAAAATTCCACATTAATTTATATTTAAAACACCAAATCAATAATGATAAAGTTATTTTAATAAATTCTTCATTATTTTCAAAACTAGTTGAAACAAAGGCAATGTATTTCAATATGAATATAGTGACAAAAGGGTTCATGATGCTAATTCATTCCTACATTTGCTGTCATCATTTTTGTAAGGACCAGCATTTTTGGATCAGCTTCCATAACTTCTTAGATCTTCCTTCTTTGCAGGTTGCACCCATTTGAATCACTCAGCACCTCTTTATCAAACTGTCATCATTCATATGCTGCGCATGTTCACACAAGTAGAGCTTTTTCTTCTTACTCTTGATTCCTCTAATATCCAGCTTTTCTACCTGAATCAGTTGTGTTCCATCACTCATTTATGCAAACATGGCACATCCAGCAAAGCAAGCACATCTCATTAATTTCTAGCCTTCACAGCCCATGTTTCACTCCCATGCAACACAACATTTTGTAAACATGCATCATAGATTCTACTTGTCACTCAGAAAGAGAATCCCCTTGTTGCCTACAGAAATAATATCTCCCAGAACTCTTTCTACCCTGTTTTTATATTGGCTACTATATTTTCAGAACATCCACCACCCATGCTAATTAAGTCACATAAATAGTGAAGCCTTCTGTTTATTTGAAAGAACTTATTTCAGGAGTGTTCTTACTGTTAACTACTCTCATGTATCTGCCATTCACAAAGTCTTGCTTCTCTGTCTGTTTCTGCTCCCATTGCATCTGTTGTGGATAGCAGTTTACATTCAGTACACAATACACAATTCCTGCCTACCTAACTTCTCCTGTATTTTGAGTATGGCCACCATCCCAATAGCAACAGAGTTTTACCTTCTTTTCTGCTAACTAAAATGACACTGCTAGCTTTTCTTTGAGGATTCTTAATTCAAAATTTTGCTTCCCATTCAAATCACAAAATCTGAAGATAATTTATACTGAACAAAGTGACATCCTAGAAAGATAAGTAAATCAAAGAGAATATTCAACTTACTGCCGATATAAGGTATTTATTACGTTCAGCTTCAATGTCAATAAGACCTCCATTGGCTCGCTGTCTTTCAAATATGATAGCCATTTCTTCTTGTCTGGAAATGAGTTTAGTGGATAATTGGAAAGAAGTATCTTCTTGAATAGGTTCTGGAGCATTCAACCAAGAGTCTAAGTCATACAAAATGGTTTCACGACATACAGGACATACAACCTAAAAAAAAAAAAAAGTAGTTTATAAAACATTAATTTCACAAAACTGAAATTTACACAAAAATGAATTGGGGCTTTTTTTTTTTCTGACAAAGAATTGGAATCTAATGGAGAAAATTCAGAGAACTTTTACCTCTGTTGGCAACCAAAAGTTTCTCTGAGTGAAGGGAAGATTGTATGATACATATGTATGAACTGTGATATTGCATGGTAATGAGATATGGGACCTGAATGTGGAGGATATGCAAAAGCTGGAGAGAAACGAAGCTGGTATGCTCCACTGGATGTGCAATGTCAGTGTGCATGTGTGACAGAGCATTGGTGTATTGAGAGAGAAGTTGGACATAAGGGGAATTAGATGCAATGTACAAGAGAGTAGAGTGCACTGGTTTGGTCATGCGATGCAGATGGTTGGGGACAGTTGCATAAAGAAGTGCTGATCACTTAAAGTGGAGGGAGGTTGTGGAAGAGAGAGACCCAGGAAGACATGGAGCGAAATATTGAAGGCTGATCTCAAAACACTGAGCCTTAGGAAGATATGTGGAAGATATGTGGAGCATTGCTGTACACAAAAAGACTTGCCCACCACAACAGAACTGAGATCCTAAAACCAAAGTGCCACATAAAAAGCATTAGTATGGGAGTTGGAGCCACGTAAAAGCACTGGTTATAGTGCCATGTAAAAAGTACTCAGTGCACTATGTGGGGTGGTTGGTGTTAGGAAGGACATCCAGATGTAGAAGCTAAGCCAAAACAGACTATAGAACCTGGTGCAGCCCCTGGACTTGCCAATTCCTGTCGAAAGTGGGTAGGGTAGAAGGGTGTATGAGCAGAATGCTATGAGTTGGGGGAGAGAGATAGAGGGATGCAGGTGAGGGAGGGGGCAAGATGCAGGAGATGCAAAGTTCATACATTTGTCAGGGGTGGGGTAACAACAAGAGATAGGGAAGGGAATGGAATGGTTGGGTAGTTTACAGGAGCTGACAAGGAAAGAAGCAGGCAGCCTAATGCATGGGAGGTAGGGGGGTGAATCACTATAATGTAGGCTGAGAATACCATAATACATAGCACTTCAAGAACTCAATTTTGCTGAATATGTATGTGTGAGTCAGTGCACAAGGAAGCAAGCAGAACCAGCTCCCAGGAGTACACATCCCAAACAAAAAAACAATTTTGTTTTTGTTTGGGATATGTACATCTGAATACAAAACTAATGTATTCTGGATGCTAATTAATCCTCTAAGCATCCAAAATACAGGCTGAAGGCAAGACAGAAATGCAATATACCAAGATAATCTAAAATAAATTTTGTTATATAAATTTATAGAAATAAACGTGTAACTTTCATACAACTCATTCCAATACTGGCACCCAGTTATGCACTGCTAAGCTAAGATATTCTCTCATTTTTTTCAATCTTTTCATTCATTCATTCATTACCAATATGCATTATTTACTAATATGTACTTTCATAAACTAATTATTTAAATTGACTCTTCAATATATAACTTCCTAAGCTCTCTCTCTTTCTCTCAGTCTTAGTTTTCTCCTTAATTCTTCATGTAATTTCCAAATGAAATCGCTCTAATACCCTTAGTTCTCTTTTCTTCCTGTGTTTCCATGTTGGTTACATATTTTCTCATATCATCATCATCATCGTTTAACGTCCGCTTTCCATGCTAGCATGGGTTGGATGATTTGACTGAGGACTGGTGAACCAGATGGCTACACCAGGCTCCAATCTGATTTGGCAGAGTTTCTACAGCTGGATGCCCTTCCTAACGCCAACCACTCCGAGAGTGTAGTGGGTGCTTTTACGTGCCACCGGCACGAAGGCCAGTCAGGAGGTACTGGCAACGGCCACACTCGAAATGGTGTATTTTACGTGCCACCTGCACAGGAGCCAGTCCAGCGGTACTGGCAATGAACTCGCTCGAATGTCTTTTCACGTGCCACTGGCACAAGTGCCAGGAAGGCGACATTGGTAACGGTCATGCTCAAATGTTGCTATTTACATGCCACCGGCACGAAAGCCAGACAGCTGGTGCTCTGGCAATGATCATGCTCGGACCTCTTAAATAACCCTTGCCTCAGATTTTTTATTTCCCTTCATGTTTCATGTTGGCTAAATATTTTTCATACTATCTCTTAATCCTTCCTTTCACTATGGCTTCTTGTGCTATTCTCTACTACCCAGGACGAAAATGCCCATTCATAATGTCCACTTCCAGTTGTAGCATATATGATGCTCCAGCATGGCCACAGTCAAAAAATTGAAACAAGTAAAAGAGTACCTTTCACACATGTTCCCCTCTCAAACTTTCATGCAACTCATTCCAGTGTTGGTATCTATTGGCACCCAGTTATGCACTGCAAAGCTAAGATATTCTCACATTTTTTCAGTCTTTTCATTCATTCATTACCAATATGCATTATTACTAATATGTACTTTCGTAAACTAATTACTTAAATTGAGTCTTCAATATATAACTTCCTAAGCTCTCTCTCTCTCTCAGTCTTAGTTTTCTCCTTAATTCTTCGTGTAATTTCCAAATGAAGTCTCACTAATAACCTTAGTTCTCTTTTCGTCTTGTGTTTCCATGTTGGCTACATATTTTTTCATACTATCTCTTAAATAACCTTTGCTTGTTCACAGTGCGCCCGCCCACTCCTGCCCCCACCACCAAAACCGGATGTCTCTCTTCTCTCACCGGAAACCCCTTCCCTCACTGGTGATATCCTCTATTGTACCTGCAATTTCGCCTCCCTCCTCTTCCTCTCTCCCTCCCGGGACTAACACAACTGGTTTAGCAGCCCACCTACTTAATCTAACATTGCCATATTGATATTTATATTTACTCTTATTTATTTATACTTATATCTGCAGCTTAAATTTACAATGTTCATAACGCTGATATTTACAATGCCATTAACACTTACGCCTACCCCCAGTAGGGGCAACAATCTTAACGTGCTTGAATGTTTGAATTATGACAGGTCAAAAGTGAGAACAGGTATAGCATGTCAATCAAATGAACACGGAAACCTTTTCAGGTGCTGAATAACATCTCCCTTTCTCATACCTCCTCCCACATTCCTTTCCTTGAGGTTAGAAGGATGCTAAGAAGCAGACCAATCCAGAAGAGAAGGATTTGGAAGCTTAAGAACCCTTCACACGGTCAGAGACTTAGGGACATCCTCATTGATAAATTTGATGAGTGGGAGGAGGAGCTACAGACTTGTGACATAGAAAGTAACTGGAAATTCCTATGTGACAGCTTATTGAGCGCCACAGACCAAATCTGTGGCCGGTGCAAAGTCCCTTCCAGGTAATATGGTGGTGGAATAATATGGTAAACAGGGCCATTAGAGCAAAGAAACAGGCCTGGAAAACCTGGAAGAGTTGGGGTAGCAGGGAACTGTACCAGATAGCCAGAAGGAAGGTAGGGAGACAGGTGTATATACAGCCAAGGGAGAAGCAGAAAAGAAGTTTGTCAATGTTCAATGACATGAGGACCAAAGAACTAAAGTATTTCGGATTGCAAGATAGTGTGTGAGAGAAAATTGTGATGTTACAGGAAAGAAAGGTGTCCACATGGATGATGGTGCACTTGTTTTTAATGATTCTGCAAAGAAAGAGGCTTGGAGATGCCATTATGAAAGACTGCTGAATATGGAGAATAAATGAGAGGAGGAGAGCCTACCAAATGTTGACCCAGTTGGACCAGTTACCCGAATCAATAGCACACTGGTAGATAAAGCAATTAAGGATATAAAAGCAGGAAAAGCCCCTGGCCCATCATGAATGACTGTTGAGATGCTTAAAATATCTGATGGTGTGGGTTATAGTCTAATCACCCGTATTGTAAAGCAGGTAGTTCACAAAGGAGTCATACCTTATGACTGGTGTAGCAGCACCATAGTCAACTGCTACAAAGGTAAGGTTGATGCTTTAGATAAAAATAACTACAGGGGTATCAAACTGCTGGATCAGGTGATGAAGGTCACTGAAAGGGTCATAGCCTAACTAATTAGGGACATAAAATGATCACTTGAACATCATTCAAATGCACCATATGACTTCACTTAATTGTTTCAAACTACCAACATTTTGTTTTCATCTTATTGGTACCACCCTGTTTTAATGGCACTTTATAGTTTGGTTCAGTAGCATATCTTAGGAAGGGCAACCTATGCATCCTCAACACTTGACCGAACCAAACTGTGAAATGCATTGACAAAAATCCAAACCTTCAGAAAGTGGAAGAAGTATGTCAAGAAGAGGAGGAAGAGATGCTTGGCATTTCAGGCAGAGCTCTTCAGTTTCAGGGAAGTCTTCTGTTTTCTTTTGATATAAATGAATATATTATGTAAGTGAATACATGAACTTATGTGATTAGAGTGAGATTTGGATGCTATTCTAGATCAAGTTCCATCCTTTGTACCTCTGGTATTAGAGGGTGAAAGTAAATGGCTGATAAACTAGTCTAAAATAAGACAGCTTCATTGTGCTTAGCTGGCACATAGCAATGATAGCAGTGATAAAAGATTAAGGAAAGTATATTTCATTCTATTGTCTTATTAATATCATAATTGTCTTAATTTATACTACTCCTACCCTGTTCTCTCTCCCTCTCTTTATCTCACACACACAACATTTTAGATTATATTCAATTACATCAAGTTTCTTTTCTCAAAACAGACATAAATCAGAAATATAATTTCTCAGCACCTAAATTTACATTTGAAGAAAATGTTTCAACAAGGGCTAATTGCAAAGCTTGATTACATGACATTCGAGAGAAAAGCAACATAGCAAGCATCGAAGTAAAATGCTAATAGTCACCTGTACTGTGCTTTATCACAGATAAATATATTTAGATATGAGTGACCCAGATAAAGTATACAAGGGGATACCCAAAAGAAACCAGAATTTTGCAATATTATTCTATTCACTTAGTTTTATATGTTTACATTTTTACTGCCTTCAAAGAATTCTCCATTTGAAGAAATACATTGGTCCAGATGCATTTTCCACTGTTCCAAGTAGTGCTGGAACTCTTACAAAGTGATGCCTTTTAATGCCTCCATTATTTTTTTCTTCACCTCTCCCATATCTGCAAAGCGTTTTCCATTAAGGACTTTCTTCATTCGGGGGCAAAAAGAAGTCGGAGAGAGCAAGAATAGGGAGTGAATAGGGAGTGTGAGTAAGTGTCATGCCATTTTGGGTGAAAAACTGTCTCATGGGCCATGGTAACACTGAATGCTTCCATTGACTCGATTGCAGCTTCGTTTCCGGGTCATAGCCATAGCAGCTTTCATCACCAGTGATGACCCTCAAAAAAAAGGTTTGGATCAACTTCCAACTGTTCTTTCATTTCACAACACGCATTCAATCGTAACTGCTTTTGATCTTCCGTGAGCAAGCAAGGCACAAATTTTGCTGCAATTCTTTTCATTTGCAATTCCTCACTCAAAATTCGTTGGCAGGAGCTCCAGGACACACCAGCCATATCAACAAGTTTGTCAATTGTTCGGAGATGGTCCTCTATGATCACTTCATGAATTTTCATGATGTTTTCATTCGTTCAAGAAGTCGATGATTGCCCCGAACAATGTTGGTCCTCAAGCGACAGGTGACCATTCCTAAAGCATGAAAACCACTCGTAAACTTATGTTTTGCTCATAGCAGAGTCTTTCTAAGCTGTTGAGGTATGACAACTCTTTCAGCCACCATTTTCCCCAGGCAGAAAACAGAATTTGGATCTTTTCCATTTGGCTGCCTATTTCAATTTCTGGTCAAACTGATTTCATATTCAGTGTAATGATACTTTCATAGACTAATCAATGCCATGAAAATCATTTTCGCTATAAATCAATAAATAAAGAGTTATTAGCTATTAAAGTTTTTAAATTTTGGGTAATTTTAGCCAATCATAAGCCACAGACACATTCATGCCCATTTCCATAGTAACAAGCCAAACATGAGAACTCTTTTGTCAGCGAGAAAGCACATGCTAACAAATATATTGAAACCACTTGTTGATGCCGTGTTCTGCTGTTTTACCCACCAAAATGCATCCCGAATGCTTAAATGTTTGTTTTTTTTTTTTTATATTTAATTTGTAACGTGTTGGTTATTGCATTAAATACATATTGAATGCTTAAAACTACAAAAGGTGTTTTGTTTACTCATTTTCTGCATGTAGAATATAAATATTTACAACACGTTCTATTTTCAGGATGTTGACAAAATGTGTTTTCATGCACAAAATGACAGCTTCCAAATTCTGTTTCTTGATTGCATGAAAATGATGAAACTTTCAACCTCTATAACCTCTTTTAAAAATTCTTTTGGAAAAAGTGAAATAACTCCAGCAATTCAGCTTGCAAAACTACATTAATGTACCAAATTTTTTAATTTTCGAAACCTTGGCAGCCAAACGGAAAAGATCCCAAAATTTCAAGGAAGTACGCTGTTCCTTCGTTTCAGCCATCATAAAAATCAATGAACAGGGGAGATGCACAGTAAAACAATGAGGCCCCATGTGACAGTACAACCTCAGTGGAAGACCCCAATCGGCAGACTGATGGCTGAGGATTGCATCAGGTGGCCTCTAGCAGCAGAAGCCTGAACTACAACAGAAAATATTCCTGGTTTCTTTTGAGTAACCTCTCGTATTTCACCAAAAGAGGCAGCATATGTAATTAGTGACAAGGGAAACAACTCTTTAAATTACTGCATAACAAAATTTTTTTAATGTCTTTTTTCTTCTTTTGCAAGGATTTGGTTGTCTTGTGGTATATAAGTGCCTTCATCAACATTTTAATAATATTTAATTAAACACTATTTTGAAGTTGAAGAATCACCTGACAATGAAGTCAAGCTGCTCACTGCAACATATATCCAAGTTTTTTTCAATGAAAAAGCATCTTTAGGTAAGCCACATTCAAGTAATCAAATTTAAAATCAGTAACCCATTTTATGTAGGTTTAACTAGCAGAGACGTTTGAGCAGTTGACAAAATGCCTCACAGTATTTTTTCCAATACCCTGCTCACTAAGTTCAAATCCCACCAAGGCCAACTCTGCTTTTCATCATTCTGTGATCCAATTTAAGATGAGAGATTAACAGATCTGTTGAACTAATAGGACATCAGTGCGCCATGCAGTCCTTGTTCCAGCTCTTTGTGATGACAGCAATGCCTGCAACATCACTGATATCAACCTGTATTGAACCGCTCTTGGATATCAACGGTGAGACGGCGAGCAAGGAGACTTTCATGCACAGGCAACTGATAATCATCCACACAAAAGATAACTTGCCCAGATCTGCACTTTGGAGAGGAGCATTGCAGATGCAGAAACCCATGGTTAGCAATACCCAAAGGGAGTTCCAGTGACCTTCAGCTTGATTTAACCCTTTAGCATTCAGATTAATCTATCAAATGTAATGCTTATATATTCATATTGTATTGAATTAATAATGCAAATTTATTGTAGCTTCAAGATTTCAATGTGAATGTTTATTTTAAGAATAACATTGGGGGCAGCTGTGAGTGGCCAGATCTAGCCAGTTTGAAAGTAAAACTGGTAGAATATTTAGATATGGCTTGTTAAAGGGTGAAGAGAAGAAAGGACATTTTGCCACTCAGATGATCAAAAATAATTTAAGTTCTTCACATACAGATCTAATAACTGTACCTCAACATAGGCATAGAAAATATAAGAAAAAAGAGACAGCATAAATTTTATCACCTCTTTTTCTGCAGTGTTCTCATTAATCTTTGAAGGAGTTGAAGATGTTGCAGAGTTAGCACCATCTTCTGTGACATCATTCAGACAATGTTCAACGTATCTTCCAAGACAATGGCAATGAAAGTAGTGGTAACATTCAGTACGAGTGAATTCTTCAAACTCTTTGAAATGTTGCAGGCAGATGACACAGTGTTGTCTGGGTATGTTGCCTTCAGTAAGGCTTTCTTTGGCAAGCTGAGGAAGAAAAAAAGATCAGAGCAAATTATAGAATTTACAAACACATGGTATTCAGAAAAAATGTCAAAGAAAAATGATAAAAATAAAGTGCTATAAATATTTTTTGAAGCAAGTATAATCTCTATCTCTACCAGGGAGTAGGAAGGAGTTACACCTGTTATCAACTATACACTGAGAGAGGTGGAGTTATGTATCTTATCAATGCGCATCTAACCCAATCACCAAATACAACCTTAGCACTTTTAGCCACCAACTACATTTGCTTACAGTAATGTTTTATGAAATGTGGAGAAATATTGGACTTCTTAAATAGGCACAAAGTCATACATTTTACAGCAAGAATATAGATGATTATAATTTCTTCACTGCAAATAGTTCAGCTCTTTTCAATGTTATCCTGAAACAAATTAAAGTAGAAAAAGACCCAACTTTCAAATGGTACCTAGACAAATTGCTCCAGGAAATACCGGATAAACCACTTACACATGGATATGTCTCAGCCAACAACTCTCTGCTTGAGTGGTCCATGGTGTCTTGAAATAATTAAAAGACTTTTCCCGGTGGTGCTATTGAGTTAGTCATGATCTGGGACGATAATGACCAAAACCAATCTTAGTTATCTAAGTTATTGAACTGAATACTTTCACTACTTCTTTTATAAACCTGGAAGAATGAATGGCAAAGTCAACCATGGTGGGATTTGAACTCAGAATGTAATGGTATACAACTAAATAATGATTACATTTAGTCCAAATTTCTACCAATAATGCAGATACACCATTCCTGTTAAGAAATATTACAGTGCTTACTTTTTGTTTTTTTCTTACTTAGCAGCAAGTATAATCTTTGGATGAGAATGGATTATAAAAGAAGCTGACGGTTAAAAAGCAATAAAATGACAACGGGAAATAGGGAACTAATCAACTAAAAATAACTAAGGGTCCCACTGTTTTTTCATTTAGCTAAATCTCGTTTGACGCAGACCTAACCACCTTCAACGAGCAAAGGATAACTATTAGCTAATGTAGTTGTAAATAGCCATAAAATTATGGGATGGTTAAAGCTGGAATGCTTCTGATCAAAGATTTCCTCACTCAAGTGTGACTTGAGACTAAACAACTTTATCATAAAAGGCAACACAGTTAAAAGAGACAACTCATCAGCTATCCAATATTTCTGTGAGTGTTTACGATTTTACTCATCACTCTTGTAGCATACCCTAATCTCTAAAATAAAAAATATCCAATACAGGACATAGTTGCAGGCAGAGCTGTGTGGTCTAGGATTTTCACACTGGGCAGTACCTTGGATAAATGTCTTCTACTATAGCACTGGGCTGACCAAAACTCTGTGTGGATTCGGTAGATGGAAATTATTATTGTCCTTCATTGGACACCAAACTCCACTTGTGAAGCCCTGTTGAGGCAAGTGAAATCGAAATCAAATTAAATTCGATGACTGGCACCCATGCCAACGTCGTCTCCTTCATTGGACACGAAACTCAGCTTGCGAAGACCTGTTGGGGCAAGCGAAAGCAAAATCGTGATGGCACCTGTGCCCAGCGTCGCCTCTCTAGCACTTGTGCCCGCGGCATGTGTAAGGACTTTCGAGCGAGATCGTTGCCAGTGCTCTGGACTGGCTCTTGTGCGGGTGGCACATAAAATACACCATTTTGAGCGTGGCCGTTGCCAGTACCACCTGACTGGCCTTCGTAGGATTTTCGAGCGAGATCGTTGCCAGTGCCCCTGGACTGGCTCTTGTGAGGGTGGCACATAAAATACACCATTTTGAGCGTGGCCGTTGCCAGTACCGCCTGACTGGCCTTCGTGCAGGTGACACGTAAAAGCACCCACTACACTCTCTGAGTGGTTGGCGTTAGGAAGGACATCCAGCTGTAGAAACTCTGCCAAATCAGATTGGAGCCTGGTGTTGCCATCCAGTTTCACCAGTCCTCAGTCAAATCGTCCAACCCATGCTAGCATGGAAAGCGGACGTTAAACGATGATGATGATGATGATGATATATATGTATGTGTGTGTGTATGTTTGTCCCCACAACATCGCTTGACAACCGATGCTGGTGTATTTACGTCCCCATAACTTAGTGGTTCGGCAAGAGAGACCGATAGAATAAGTACTAGGCTTACAGAATAAGTCCTGGGGTCGATTTGCTTGACTAAAGGCGGTATTCCAGCATGGCCACAGTCAAATTACTGAAACAAGTAAAAGAATATATATATATATATAGACACACACGTATGTCTCTGTTAGTCAGTCAGTGTGTGCATGCAAATGCATGTGTAATATGTCAGTGAGTTTGTCTATATCTCACTGCATCTACAAAAAAAGATTCCACTTGCTTTGCATCTTCAAAAGTATATGGAATAAAAAACTCCTTATTTGAAAGACAAGTTAAGGGTTTGTGACAGGCAGAGTATCCAGTTGTAAAACAATGCCTCAATAACATTCATCTACTCCATGAAAGCATAGAAAAATAGACTATACAATGGACAAAAAAAAACATTTGGGGATTGTATTTAGAAGATGAGTTGCAGATGTCAATGAATGATTGTGGCAGCACCAAAACTGAATGAGATATCACATCATATCACAGTTCTTTTGTTGTCGTGGCTGTATGTTCTTTCTTACTCCAAAATTATTAGAGTGAAAAGCAATAATATAGTATTATATAGAATTCTTTTGTATGCTTTATGGTGTTAGTTGCTAAGGTTTCAATTAATGATCATCTATTTTGGAGTCCAGCACTTATTCCTTATCTTCAGAGCTGTCATGTTAAAAGTGAAAGGTACTCACTTCAAACAATTCATACAACATAGGTCCACCTTTTCTTTCATCAGCCAACTCTTTTAAAGATGTTTCAAGTCTGAAATGAGATAAATGAAAATATGCTTTTGAAATAAAATCCAATAAAATTTGTTTAGAGTTGTTAAAGATTGGGTTGACATAGGAAATCATAAACACCATCATAACCATTGTAATATTCACTTTTCCATGCATGCATGGCTCAGATAGAAATTGTTGAGGTAGATTTTCTATGGCTGGTACTGTTCCTATTTCCAACCTTTACCTGTTTCCAAGTAAGGTAATATTTCCCCAAAGCCAGACATGTTTTCATAGAAGACTGGAAACAAAAGACACTGTTGTATGACAGTGACACCTGTTTACAATTATCACACAATGTGAAGGCATGAAGACACCAACTCTCTCTAACATATGTTACCATCTATTAAATCCACTCATAAGGCTTTATTTGGCTCAGGGCTATAGCAGAAGACACTTGCCCAAGGTACCACTCAGTGGGACTGAACCTGGAACCATGTGTTTGGAAAGCAAACTTCATACTACACAGCCATGTTTGTGTCTACAAGGTTGACATCAGACCAAAAAATGACTGGTTAATAATGGTTAGTCACACTGACATAAGCCCATAAAATTACACAGAGACACATTTGATTGAATCAACCAAACCTATAACTGATAAGAGGTTTGCCAACATATTGAAGGATGAAAGTAAAAGTAACAGGATTAGAATAAGAAATGTAGTGAAAATGGTACACTCCTTCCAACGTGACAACGTAGTATGAATTAGCCACTATAAAGTCAGACAGCCAGTCGGAGTAGTCATTGTATGAGTTATCAGTTGGAGTCAGTGCCAGTTACATGATATATATGAGTTTGAGTTACCATCAAGGTAGATATTTCAAAGTCGTTGTCTTGCAGAGCTATCAGATAGACAAGTCAAAGACAAGACACAGAATACTACAACAACATAATAGTTGCAACAAGAATATTATGGTGCTGATGACAACCTACAAGTGGATGAGGATCCACCTTATAACAGTGGTGACAAGGATATAAATAATTCCCATGGACAACATTGAAAAACAAAAAAAAAAAAATTCTTTTTGTCACAAGAAAATAATTCACTCGTACAACATTGGAAAGTTTTTCACGTGGAGAAATTAAAAACTAGACAGAAGAGTAACAAGCATTTTTGTTGTATATATTTTACAAAAAATGCATAAAATTATGGAAAACTTGTTAGAAAGTATAGTTGAGTTGCAAAAACAGCAACAACAACAATAAACGTTACAGTAACAAATGCTACGACTAATGAAGTTGGTAACAAAACCACAAAATATGTTTTCACCAGACCATGTAGCAAATTCAAAAAATGAATTTAAACATGGAATACTACCGAAGATTTGAGCAAATTTTAAAAAAGTAAATGCCAAGATTGGACAGACAACATGAAAACATGTCTAATTCTGAGGAAACTGGCGATGATAGAGCATGAGAAATACTTGCCTAAAAAAGTATGACATAAATTCTACGGACCCAAATGACATTTTCTGTAAGATGTTTAGTGAAAAAACATCATTGTTCAACACGTTAGAAGTGTTTGAACACTGAGAAAAGCGATGATGAAGACTTTACCATATATGCGGATAAAGTGAACAGAGGGTGCAAGAGGGTGTGATCAGGTAATGCGTATGGTTGAAGACAGCAGCATAAAAAAAAAGTGTCAGTCTCTAAATGTAGAAGGAACCTGATGTTCACGAGGAAGGTGAAATCAGTTTTTGATAAACTGTTACCTGGCAGGGAAAGAAAAAGTACAAGGAAAGACAACCCAAAATTTTTCAAAATCGGTGACAAGGTGTACATGAGATCATATAAAGATAGAAAACAATACTGGGAAGAAGGAAAAATTACAAAGTACAAAGGGGAAATGATGCAATTAAATGAAAAGGTATTGAAAAAGACACAGAAACCAATTGAAGAAGAAATTCATAGAGAATGAACTAGACAGCTTGCAAGAACCTATGGAATGGCTGTATGACACATTCCAGGTACCAACACCGTTACAGGTGGTTGAACCCATGCGTACAAGTGGAAGAAAAAGGAAGAACAGAGTTCCTACAAATAGACACCAAAAAGAAAGAATATTAAACTGGAAAAAAAATGCTAAAAAGGGAGAAGGGATGAATAAAGTAAAATAAAATTACTTGCTCCCCCCCCACCAAAAAAAAACTAAAAGAGGAAATGTTATAGTGAAAATGGTACACTCCTTCCCATGTGACAAAGTGGTATGAACCAGCCAGTCAGTCATTGTAGCAGGTCAGTAGTAGCAGAGTCATTGTACGAGTTCTCAGTTGGAGTCAATGCCAGTTATGTGATATATAGGACTTCGAATTATTTCAAAGTCATTGTCTTGCAGAACTATCAGTGATAGCATGATGGACAAGTCAAAGATAATACGACACAGAATACTGCCACAATGTAATAGTGGTGACAAGAATATTACAGTACTAACAACAACATACGAGTGGACAAGGAGCCACATTATAACAAGTACTGAAAGGAATTTGGCCCAACCCTCTACTTGAACTGCAATACTCCAATTAGTTTGGTTAATCATCATCATCATCATCATCGTTTAGCGTCCGCTTTCCATGCTAGCATGGGTTGGACGATTTGACTGAGGACTGGTGAAACCGGATGGCAACACCAGGCTCCAATCTAAATTTGGCAGAGTTTCTACAGCTGGATGCCCTTCCTAACGCCAACCACTCAGAGAGTGTAGTAGGTGCTTTTACGTGTCACCTGCACGAAGGCCAGTCAGGCGATACTGGCAACGGCCACGCTCGAAATGGTGTCTTTTATGTGCCACCCACACAAGCCAGTCCAGGGGCACTGGCAACGATCTCGCTCGAAAATCTTACGAAGGCCAGTCAGGCGGTACTGGCAACGGCCACGCTCAAAAGTTGTTTTATTTCATTGAGAAATCTATGCATTATATTTCCATTTAAGTAAAACATGTTTACACCTTAGTACAATTTAAAACATTATTTTTATTGCAGTTTCTCAAAGTGCTCTCAAAACAATTTCTTGCACAATTTCTAATGAGAATTATCATTATAAGCAAAATAAATAAGTTATAATTGAGAACCAAAGTGAGATGAAGAATTAGGATCATTGGAAGTTTACTTCCACATGACTTTTGGTAATTTTATTAATGTACCTTCTAGATATAGTTGTCATTTAGTCTCTAGCCAACACAGGTTGCGCAATGTTATGATCGAAGACGTTTCAATCATGATCATCTAGCCTTTTTAGAGATATCTGAAACCACACCAATGTTTATTCTCCATTTTAAAGAGACATTTGGTGGCTATTTATCACATTTAATCCTTCTGATGATATCAACCCACCTGAGACTATCCCTGGTCCTATAACACAAATTTCTGGTTTTCAAGTGATTTTAAATTTTTAAAAAACCTTTTAACAGAATTTCCTGTTAATTTATGTTCGAAAAACCAGATTAATAATAACAAAGGCAACTTCTAAATCCTTCAGTACTTTCAAAATTGATTGAAAGAAAGGCAGAGTATTTCAATAGATATATCACGGTGAAAAAGTTGAATTCAACACAAATAAAAAGAATTTCTGTCTAAGGGAGACAACTATCATATATTTCAAAATGGGATAAAAATGAGAATTTAATTTCTTACTTGTCCAAAATATATCATTTTCAAGAAATTTCTGAAATACTTAATTCATAAAACAAATATATTGTTTTATAAAATTAAATTAGAAAAAGGCTAAAATCGAAACTATTTTCCAAGTATAAAACACTGAAATGAAATTTTTGAAATATTAAAATTAACTTCCATTGAAATTCACAAAGTAAAGAAACTGAAACTATTTGAAAAGATATGTTTTTTTAAAATAAAATTTCAATTCAAATCTTACTACTTAGTTCATTGAAAATATCGGCTTTATAAATGTGAAATTGAAAAAAAACATTTGAATTGAAATTACATTATCTTGCTACCATCACACGTATTGAAAATATAAAAGACAAGAAACTAACTTTGCAAGTTCATCTTCACCAAGGCCTCTCGGGTTTTTTATGGTAATAGCAGGCACATCATTAGGATACTGAAATACAATGACAAATACAAAATTAAGAAAAATTGAAGCCAATTTCTTTCGCCAACCTCGCACTACAGCTAACATTGCAAACCTGTACAACATGTTGCATGGTCAGGACAAGGGTTGCTAGAAATAGAGCACAACAAAAACCAAGTCACAAGGACGGATGAACACACTCTTTTACTCGTTTCAGTCATTTGACTGCGGTCATGCTGGAGCACCGCCTTTAGTCAAACAAATCGACCCCAGGACTTATTCTTTGTAAGCCTAGTACTTATTCTATCAGTCTGTTTTGCTGAACTGCTAAGTTACGGGGACGTAAACACACCACCATCGGTTGTCAAGCGATGGTAGGGACACACACACACAAACACACATACATATATATATATACACAACAGGCTTCTTTCAGTTTCCGTCTACCAAATCCACTCACTAAGCTTTAGTCGGCCCGAGGCCATAGTAGAAGACACTTGCCCAAGGTGCTACGCAGTGGGACTGAACCCAGAGCCATGTGGTTGGTAAGCAAGCTACTTACCACACAGCCACTCCTGTGCCTGTAGGATTAATGGTCATCACTGTAGGATTAATGGTAATCTAGGAATAACAAGAGGACCACTGGATGTGAGATGACCCTTAACTTTCATGAAAGTATGTTTCTAGGAGGTTACTGCTAAAAAAATATCTGAGGAATGCTTCTCAACAAGTTATGCCAGACTGCACCATTTTTCTGCAATCAGTTTCATATGCAGCAGGTTCTACACAAGCTCTCATCACTATAAACAAATCATTTGTGTGGATAATTAAAAAGTTCAGTATAGTTCTGTCATATTAACACCTCACAAAAGACACAAAACATTCAAATACAATTTTTGTATTGAATTGTTAGATACTCATAGGCCAAGACCAACGCGAGTTCATCATATATGAGGAAGAGGAGGTGGGATGGATAGATTCACACACACAAATTGTCACTCGGTTTACACAGTAGATTTGTTCTGAAATCAAAATGGCATAAATCAAGGGATATACATTTTTAAGAATATTTTGAATAAAATGATACAAACGAAAAACAATAAGCTGACCTATCAAATTTTGCTATTACAGATTGAAAGGGACAGCTGCAACAGCACTTTAAACACACCCTAGTAAACACTACTTGTTACAGCTGACTAATTTACAGAATGTAGCTGGGGAAATCTGGAAGCTCACTGTGCAATAAGGTTTGGTGTTAAACTGAGCAAAAACACTACAGAAACTTATGAAATGCTCCAGGCTGCTTATGGGTTAAGTTACATGAACCAAGCATCCGTTTTACACTGGCATAGGAAACTAGGAAAACTAAGTCCACCAGGAAGCATATGATGATCCCTTTTTTCTACAGCAAGAGCATCATCTACATCCACTTGGTACCCTCTGGCCAAACTGTTAACAAAGAGTACTTTGTGGAAGATTTTGAGGGGTTCAGGAAGAGATTTCATCACAAACAGTTAAAGCATTTCCACAATGTACCAGTCCACAATTCCATCCTGGTAACCAACTACTTGGCAGGGATGGGCATCAAAACTATCCCTCACCCTTCCAACAGTCCAGACCTTGTTCCTTGTGGGTTTTGGCTATTCCATAAGCTGAAGGAGAAGATGAAAGCAGTTGCAACAAGAGTCGTGGACACCTTCACTTTGGAGGACTTCATAGAGTGATTGGAGCACTACAATAAATGCATTGAGGTCCAAGGAGCCTACTTTGAAGGAGATTAGTTTTGTACTTCATGGGTCGGATAGAATTTTGTTGAGGCAGATTTTCTATGGGCTGGATGTCCTTCCTGTCACCAATCCTCACCAGTTTCCAAGCAAGGTACTATTTTCTCATAGCTAAACATGTTTTTCACAGAAGACTAGAAATGAACAGCCTTGCTTGTATCACAATAACACAACTATCACAATATCTAGACAAGGGTACACACATGTGCATGCATGTGTGTGCGAGTGGCTGCAGAGGTATGCAAAGACTTGTTTGAAAGAAACGAAGCCAGCAAGCTATGCAGGATATGCAATGTTAGTGTGCATGTACAACAAAGTACAAATATGTTGCAAGAAAAATTGGGTATAAGAGGCATCAGATATAACGTGCAAGAGAGAAGACTGAGCTGGTGTGATCAGGTAATGTGTATGGTTAGAGACAGCAGCATAAAAAAAAGTGTCAGTCTCTAAATGTAGAAGGAACCTGTGGAAGAGAAAGACCAAGAAGAACGCAAGATGAAGTAGTGAAAACTGATCTAAAAAAGCTGAACCTCACAGAGATGACATAGGACTGAGACAATCGATAGTTTACTTCACTTGAGAAGACCTATCCAGCTAAGTAAAATGAAGGCTATAAAGACACTTCCTTTATGTCGATGCCCCCACCCCAGCATACAATCTGTTGCTGACAAACCTCTCCCCACATCCCATCTTCCCAACAGCTACCCTTCTCACACCATCTTCCCAACAGCTACCCTTCTCACACCATGTTCACCATTCACTATACTTCTCTCCATCTTCCAATCCCCCCTGTTGACTCTCTTCCCCACAACATATCCTCCTGACAACCTCTCCCCCTATTTTTGTCTGCTCACTACATTCCCTCTCTTCTGATTCTCACACTTCCTTCGCAATCTTGCAAACTTAGCCACCTACTCACCCTATCCAATCCTTAGTCCCACTTGCTCCTTCAGCTTTCTCTCTCTCTCTCTTATTGGATTAGCCATGAATCTCCTTTACTTCAAGACACCTGTTTCTGTACCTCTAAAGGAGCACTCTGTCGGTTACGACAATGAGCGTCCCAGCTGATACAATCAACGGAACAGCCTGCTCGTGAAATTAACGTGCAAGTGACTGAGCGATCCAGAAGGCACGTGTACCCCTAACATAGTTCTCAGGAAGACTCAGTGTGACACATAGTGTGACAAGGCCAGCCCTTTGAAATACAGGTACTACTCATTTTTTCCAGCTGAGTGGACTGGAGCAACATGAAATAAAGTGTCTTGCTCAAGGATACAACGCGTCGCCGGGAATCGAACTCAGGACCTTACGATCATGAGCCGAATGCCCTAACCACTAAGCCACGTGCCTTCTGTACCTCTACTCATACCCTAACTTCTCATCTGGCAAAAAGCTCCCTTCCTCAATATCACTCCCCACCCCTCAGTTGAGGAGTTTTGTCCCGTACGTTATTTTGTGAACTCAGTGCCGCTGGTGCCATGTATGAAAAAAACGCCCAGTACAGTTTGTAAAGTGGTTGGCATTAGGAAGACATCCAGCTGTGGAAACCATGTCAAAGCAGACAGTGGAGTTTGGCACAGTCTTCTGACTTGCCAGCTCCTATCAACAGCATGAAAAAAACAGGCATTAAGTGATGATGAAACAAAGGAGGGCTTCTTTGAGATTCTGTCAACCAAATCCACTCACAAGGTTTTTTGGTCTGCCTGGGACTACAATAGAAGACACATGCCAAATGTGTCATGCAGCAGGACTAAACCCAAGACAACATGGTTGGGAAGCAAGCTTCTTAGCCACACAAGTATATCTGCACCTCACTCTCTTTCTATATGCACACACACACACACACATAACAAAATTATTAACAATCTCCCTTTAATAAGTTAAAGCTGTCAAAGAAGATACAGCAAGAATCAGTTATAATTTACATCAGCATAAATTATCCGAAACGTTTAAGTTCCATTCTTTTTTCCTTTTATCCTTTCATTTGTTTCAGTGGTGCTAGGGCTCCACTGCCTTGAAGGATTTTTAGTCAAATACTCCAGTACTTTTTTTTTTTTTAAAGTCTAGTACTTATTCTGATGATCTGTTACTGATCTCTTTTGCCGAACTGCTAAGTTACAGGGTACATAAACACACCAACACTGGTTGTCAAGCCATGAAGGGGACAAACACAGGCACAAAGACAGACACATATACGATGGGATTCTATCAGTTTCCATCTACCAAATCCACTCACAAGGCTTTGGTTGGCCCAAGGTTATGGTAGAAAACATTTGTCCAAGGTGCCACACAGTGAGACTGAACCTAGAACCATGTGGTTAGGAAGCAAGCTTCTTACTGCACAGCCATGTCTGCACCTACAAATTAATATCAAATTAAAAATAAACAGTAGTAAAATTAAACAAATGGTAAAAATCCTTCTTTGCTACTTACATTTTCAGGTAAAGAAAGCTGTAATGTTAAGCAGACAAATTGTTTTTGTACATCATCTCCAGTAGACGGATACAACTGGCAGGTTATTTGTTGTACTGAACCACTGCAAATACAAAAATTATAATTATTAGATTAATCTAAGTTTTCCTATGAAGAGAAGTGGATGAAAAGTTTCTTTGAAGCAGGTGCATGGATTGTCTCTGTGTCTCTAGCTCAAAGTGATGAACCCAACACTGACCCTAAGTTAGAAAACATTCAAGGAGACTAGCTGGATCTGCCTAAAACAATGTCAGATTTTCCAATGATGTAATCAGCCTGGTATGCTTTTGATCAGATGTCAGAAGATGTGGTACCAACCGAGCAGAAACCTTTTGTCATGCCAAGTTCATTGTGCAGAATATTCTCAACTCTCTCATGGAATATGCTAATATCATTGGCTATTTGATATATAGTCAACTGCTTGTCATCTACCACGATGTGGTGAACACAATCAATGTTTTCCTCAGTGGTGGCAGTTGCAGGACATCCAGACCCTGGGTCATTTTCAAAACTGTCCCTTCCCCTCCTAAATTCAGCTACCCAATATCACACTGTTGATAAAGCTGGAGCATCATCCTCTAATGTAGCAATCATGTCAGTATGAATGTTGTTGGGTGCTAAACCCTTTCTCTGCAAGTACTTGATAATATCACAATGCCAAATTTTGTCCATATTCAAGAGAAGTCACAACTAGTTACTTTTGAAGTCTTCCTTGAACAGTCAGATGTCAGTTCATCTGGAAAGAAACAATAATTAATAAGAAGGGTCGAAATTAATGCATGCAAGATTTCACAGCTCTAGCATCACTCCTTCAAAGTCAGCCTGTGAACTTTTCAGCTTACTCTCATAGAAGACTTCCTCAGCAGGATTGATGAATGCAACTATGAGTATGATCTCACCTGCTGCATTATAGTGGCTGTGTGAATTTAGTAGTGCTGCAGTCATTTGTGTAACCCAAACCTAAACTAAGCTAATCTTTCCCCTTTACCTCTACCAACTTTACTACTCTCTCTCTCACACACACATTATTCTTTTTGCAATCACTTAATGTTGACATCCATCAATCTCTTTCTACCATCACCTGGTCACCCTCCCACCCCTCTTTTTCTACCACACCACTTATGTTGTTTCTTCTATTCAATCTTATCACCAATAACATATAGTTATTACTGTTTCTTCAATCACCCTCTTACATCTATCACTGTTTCTCTTACACCATACTCTCTCTTGTATCACCCCCATGCCTTTCCCTACTTTACTCATTATACTCTCTCTTCTCACTATCTCACCTCTATTTCACTCATTTATTCACCCTTGCAATCATTTTGGCTTGAACAAATGAAGACAATGCAGAATAGACAACTCTTAATCTTGCAAACAAGGGAATTTCTGTAGTGCTAATGTCATGATAAATGCTTCAGTACATTTTGTAAGCTGACTAATGTTAGAAAGGACATTCAGATACAGAAATTGTATCACATTCTGGGATGTGCAAATGAAATACAACCCCTGATGCATCTTGGAGAAACCTCAAATAAGAACTAACTCAGGTTGTGATGTGTCCAATTCATGTGAGCAAGCATAAGCAGAAATGTAAAATGATAAGAATTGCTTACAAAACTAAAACAAACGTAAACAGAAGATCAAGTAAGCCTTACCAATCATCTCTTTCAACAGTCAACTCATTTATGTAGATGGACTCTAAAATATCAAGTTCTTCCGAAAATCCACTGAAAATAAATGAATAAATTGATTAAGCAGAGAAAAATAAATTGACCTTTGATAGTTTTTTTGTCAACAAACACAAAATGGAACAGATTATTTTAAAGGGATTTTGTTTATTATTGTAGTTTTTTTTTATCTTTTGGTTCTCACAAAGGATGAGGTTTTTTAAGCAATTGACAAATCTTGATTAAAGATTTTATTGCAATTCATGTTCTACACACAGATTTCCTTTCTACTGGCAACTCCCAAAGAAGAGACACTTGTTCATTCCTCCAGATCTAATGCAGACTTTATATCCATATACAGATAAAATAATATGCCTTCACTTGAATCCTAGTAGACTAACTAAAGTTAACTTCAAACAGCTTTTCATATTTGTGTTTGTTAGCCTGTTGACAGCCCCCATAATTTGGTGGTTGAGCAAAAAGCAAACTGTGGAATAAGTATTACACTTGAAATAAGTATTGGGGTCAAAGTGATCAACTAAACCCTTCAAGGAAGTGTCCCAGCATAGCTACAGTCCAATAACATTAGCCACTCGCATGTTGAAGTACTAAGACAAAAATAGTGATTGAAACTTCAAGGCAATATTTCTTACTTAAAGTCAGTTCTGTTCCAGATACACAAGTATTTTCAGCTGATTGCTGGTACTTGGTTACTAGATGACAACTTACTACTGAAATAGCAAAATAAAAATCCAATCTAATACATGGGGTACAGACTCTCAAATTCTTTTTTCTTAATAAAGTCCAGGTGAACATCTTGAAACTTTTCAAATGCTTTTAAAAACGTCCACCTATGTTTTCCATATTTCACTGACTATGGACCAGTGGCTTTCTTCATCTTCCACTGCACAGTTGTCAACTTCAGTAGCTGGTCCATCTGCTGGAGACCAGCTATCAAAGATGGTCTTTTGGAGTAGTCCCTCTCTCTCACAGTGTCCTCAACATTAAACAATCTCTTGTAATAGCATTTTAAAGGTTTTACTCACTGTCAATGAGAGTAAATGAGTCTCGGCCATTCTGAATATACCACTTTGTAATCTAGAATACTTCATGCTTCTGATCCTATTGTCACAGAAAATAGGCAAACCTCCAGCTTTTAGCTACTTCATATTATTCCTGACTCCCATTTCTTTCCTCCAGCCTCTCCAAATCAGTCTCTTAGCTTTTAGACGCTATCTGTTGTACCATTCTGCGACTATGTCATTTTCCATCTGGTTACTACCTTGCCTCAGTCATGTATTAGATCTGTGGTTTACAGCAGGTTCCCTAGCAGAAACTCTCAATCATCTTCTATGCCATAAATCTCCATCTCCTCCTCCTTAACATACACACCACCTACGTCTCAGAACTTGTATTCAAAAGAACAATTTTAAAGTTTTACATACTTCATGTAAGATAGTCTTGAGTCTTAGAGCTCATCTAGCTTTTACTCTGATTTCACTATTCTTTATGCTGAGTGGTGCATTCTTTACTAAGGAAAGACTTAGTATTTACAACCAACTGTTCATCCCATTTTCTGGTATGTCTGTAGTGTATCAGGCTTATATGTTCAACTAAGTGATAGGTGTTCAAGTAGCTAGACAATTTCCTAAAGTTAGTGTTGCAAATGATTAAGTAATTCATATTACAAAACTCCAAGTGCTTTAATTCTTTGTATCCTATCCACAGCTTCCATGTAAACCAGAATAGCCATCTTGTTGTTGTCCATCATTTCCATTTAAGTCACCAGCTGTGATGAGGCTGCATTTATTTGCTACTGAGGTGGTCTGCAAAAGGGCCTCAGAGAAATCCATGGTGCATATACAGAGATCACTGCAGTTGTTACATTGCCTTTCATTAGTACAAGCTTAATTACCCTAGCATATATTCTGACTACTTCAATTATTTTATCCATTCCTCTATCAACAAAATGTCAACTCCACCCGCTTCAAAGAATTTGTTCTTGTGTTCCTTGCCTATCATGAATTCCAGGGTGACAGAATCATCATTTGCACAGTATTTTCTGGAACTTGAATTAACATTCTCAGGTGTTTTTGTTGTTTTTTTATACCAAACTGTAATGATGATACTTTTATCAAGACAAATATGACCATGTTTATAATAACAAACATGATCAGTGGAAAACAAATCTCAATACAAATAGTATTTCATTAGCAATTATTAAATGAAATGGCATGAAGGAACCACAACACAAATGACAAGTTCTGGGAAGGTGTTGTTATTGTGAAAACTCTGCATATATGCCAACTTCTAGCAAATGTGATACATATTCATGCACACCTCTTCATCTGGATTATAGAGAGCTATTGGAAATTTGCCCCTAGCAAATAATGGTACTGTTGGGACTTTGTGATGCAGACTTTCCAAAAGAAGAATTAAATTGGCATGATGTTGTCATGCACATATGGTATGGTGCATTTGAAGAGAAACACATGCACTGGTTGTAATTCATCAAAATTCAACTGTTTGATAAATACATTTGAATGCTTTTGATGAAAAGGTGGTATGGCTCAGATATTGTGATAGTTAGAAACCATTTGTCTCTCTTTTTTTCAATGGACCAGGAGACTTAATGACTATCATATCAGCCTTTCAAGGTATCACTTGTCATTTGGGTAGAAATTTGTCGTACAGTTAAGATTTTCAGAAGATAAATTACTCAAATGGAGCCAGATATGAAATGGTTTCATACTGCGCAAGAAGAGCTCATACAACATATTTGTTTTTCCTTAAGCTTTTAGGAAATATCCAAAGCAATCTTCTTTTGGCTCCATCATCACTTGATGTGCACATATAAGGAAAATATTCAGAAGTGTCTTTATGGCCAGAAATGTCTTCAGGAACCACAAATGTGATTCTGTACTTGCACATCAATATTTTAGTGCATTTTCATAATTTCCTGAGTTGGTCCTTCATCATTGGCAAACAAGTCACAGATTTCAGTGAACATTCCACTGCTTTATATGGTTCATGATAATTAGAGTTGCTTTTGATTTGTGCAATTCTTGAACCCTACCATTCAGCTGCTATTTTCACCAGGTTTCATCTAAATATTAACAGAAAATTATATAGGAATGATATGATTGTTCAAAATTTATTACTTTAAATTGATTTAACAGAGCAGAAAATCCAATGAAACGGGAACATGTGAGGAAATCGCATGGAATAGTGATTCCATCATGGCCCATACATACAACCTGACGATGAAATTATTCCAAAAAAGGATAGATTTTATGATTGGTTACTAAGGATGATGCATATGGATCCATTGTTTTTTGAAAACAGTACAACTTTTTATATGCAATATGACAGAAACACAAAATTTGCAAACTGAAATTCAAAAAATGAAACTCAATGACCAAATATGTTGGGTTATAGTGGTCACATGGCAACTAATCTAATTTAAAATAAATCTTTAATTCATGTCATGTTAAACATCATGCCTTTTTCACTACCATAGATGGAGATCTCACCATAAAAAGAAGCTAGCTATGTCTGAACTTAATGTGCTACAGTCAGTTCAAAATACATGCTACTAAAACTTTGAGGGTATGAGCCAGATGTTACATCCTCACAGGTCCACAGGAAATGCAAACTCAATTATTATCATCTCATAACAAAAAAACCCCCCACTAAATTTGGCATTTTATTGAAATGAAAAACTAATGCTGCAGCCATCAGAAAGAAATACATTGTTTGCACAATTAGTCGAGTTTTGGTGTAGAATTCATATCAGAAGGAATTTAGATGAGGCTCACCACCACCTAATCTCTTGCACACAGTAGACATCCCTTCATCTCTGTTCTAACATCACTACAATCTCTCCAGCTCTATCCACTATTCATCATTACCAGCACTGATGATGGTAGTCCAGCACTGATGATGAGTTTCTGTTGGTTAGTAGATTACTGTTCAGTGTGTTTTTACCATCTAAAAAGAAAGGTCTGTGCAACTATTTCACAAGTAGTTGGGGGGGGGGGGTTCTCAAACATGGTCAAATGTTACACCCTTGAATACTCCCATAACTGTGCACAGCACTAGCATGGTAAGTCCTACATGCAAAATAAGGGGTTTTGATTATTTTTATGCTTATGACGGCTTTATCAAGTTTTTTTTTTATTAGCTGGATGCTCTCTCTATCACCATCCATTTTACAGTATGAACTTGATGCATTTTATTGCACCACCAATATTAGGAATGTCATCAGCCACAACTAAAGTGTCCCCTCAACACTTTGCCAGTTTTTATTAAAGATTATTGTTCCATAACACAGGCTGCCATCCCTGCTGTATGAAGAACCATGTCTCCACCATGCAGAATTTTGTAAGACATTATCTTGCAAGTTGGGCCACCTGCTCATGACCCCACTCCCACCCATTATGTTGTGAAAGAAGTACACTGCTAACTATAAAAGTATGAGTGGAGGATTTTCCAGTAGATATGTCATTTGTTAGGAGAATATAAATATCTAAGTGTAAAGTAGGGCAACTTGCAGGACATTTATGGGTTGAGGTAATGGCAACTAGCCATTATACATGCCATAATGGAGCATGAGCAGCTTTACTTGGCTAGACATAAACAATACTGAATATGGTTGTCGCTTCTAGAAAAAATAAAAATATCCATCACATGAAAAGCACTCATCATCGTCATTTAATGTCCATCTTCCATGTTGACATGGGTTGGACAGTTTGATAGCTGGCCAGATAGAAGACTACTGTGTCTCTATAAAATGGCTGATGATAAGAAGGGCATCCTGCCATAGACACTCTGTCAAAGCATATAGTAGAGCTTGGCACAGTCCTCTGCCTCAACAGTTCCTGTCAAACTGTCCAACACATGCTAGCATGGAAAATAAAATTTTAAATGATCAGCATCCAGCTGTAGAAACTCTTCCAGATCAGATTGGAGCCTGGTGCAGCCTTCTGGCTTGCCAGTCCTCAGTCAAATCGTCTAACCCATGCTAGCATGGAAAACGGACGTTAAACGATGATGATGATATATATAAGCATATACATATATACGCACACATACACACACAAATTATTATAAATAAGGATGGTAGATTGGTAAATTCGTTAGAGAATCAGATGAACTACCACAAAGCATTCCTGATCTTGTGTTCAAATCCTACAGAGATCAACATTGCCTTTATCTTTGCGGAGGGTCGATAAAATATAGTACCTGTCAAGAACTAGGGCTAATGGTATATACTAACTTCCATCCCCAATAGTGCCTAAATCAGAAACCATTATTATTATTAGAATGTTTGAGCGAATGTGTTGTTTACGTCGTAAATAATTGGAAACTTCGAGAAACAGGAAATAAATCTTGTGTGTGTGTGTGTGTGTGCGTGTGCTGACGCGTACAAGCAAGCTCTAGTCCCTGACCCAAACAGGAGGGGCAGTTAACTCCAAATAAGAATCGACACAGCGTGACAACCAGACCAATCCATACTGGTATGGAAAACGTAGATATGCGATGACGATTATAAATACACACACGAACACAAAATTACTTCAGAGAGAAAATGAGAGATTTGTATGTCCGAGTGAGTGTGTACATTCTCACTTTTGAACGTTAAGATGAAAAAATTTCAAAAGTGGCAAAGAATTAATTATTTAATTTTTTCAAGATCGACCGGTTTTATTAACAACCTTGTCAACAAGCAGCCATAAATGAAATATCGAAATATTCAAGACCAATATTTCTCAATAGTAGTCATCAGCCGACAATTCAAGCTGGAAGCAGAAAATGTTTGAGCGTCGAGAACACAGCTGAATTATTCTGCCTTTATTTTTTCGTTCATTTGTATGTACAAAAACTCAACTGGGAAATTGCTTTAGAATTTAAAAGACAATCCAGTTGGAGCTTTGGAAGAAAAAAAAAAAACATTAAACATTTTTTAAAAATTTAATAATTTTGTTGTATTAAAACGACTTACGAAAGAAAAAACTTTTTTTTTTTAAGTCAGACGTTAAATATACCCAAAATGATAGTGAGGGATTTTATTTATTTATTTTAATACGTGTGAAATTTTGATCAGGAAACTGAAGCGTTGTTGTTGTTTAACTGCAGGTTAGCCCTAGTGGAGCAGACCTATCCCTAAAAAATATTCTATCCCTATCAACAGTGTCTATTTGTATAGCGATCGGGAATGATTTGGGGCTTTAGCTGCTATTTCAAGCAAATTGAGCGACCCGGGAAAGAATTTTTCGTATATTATAAGAGATGGTAGAATAGGTAGGTTTCTCTGCTGGGGTCGACTGAGTTATCTAAATCTCACTACAATAAATACGTGGCTCTGTGTCAATGTCAAAAATCATTATTTTATAAAGTCAGTTGATGTGTCTCTTTATGTTCTGAGTTCAAATCCTGTCAAAGTTAACATTCCATCCCTTCCTTCTGGAGTAAATAAAATAAGTTGTTTAACCTCATCCCATGTCAGCCCTGATCGAGAGGACCTACAACCAAAGGCGCTATCAACGTTACCCCTCCTCTCTCTCTCTCTCTTCTGTCTGTAGAGTTATTTGAGGGAAAGTCGGCAGTTATTTCTACCAAGTCGAGAGACCACGAAGATATTCCTTGGTTGAATCGTGGAATACTGGTTGTTTATAGCCTCATGTAAAAACTAACTGACTGAATGGAATTATTATCAAAAGCGTTCGTATGATTTAGGAACATTTAGGAACTGTTTCAATGCATCAGTTCCTTCTAAGATTGAAGGGTTACGTGGCTATTATTTCTGACAGATGGAGTTCACAAAGAGGTTCCCTTGTGATCCATTCTACCGCCTATACTTCTACAGATTTATCATTACGTGCTCTGGAATCATGAGGTCACTAAAAATAGATTCGACTTCAAGGGTTACTTTCTGCCACATTCTCGGTAATAACATCTGTTAATTACAGAATAAGCATTTCTGAAACTGCAGTTACGTGTCAAAAGGAAAACTTAGCTTCCATAGAAGTCCAGATACAAAAGAAACCTTATATCTGTAGACACACCATATATATATATATATATATATATAGGTAATCTTCAAGTTTAGTATATATATATATATATATATATATATATATATATATATATATATATATATATATATATATATATACATGTATATATATTATACAAAGAGACCAAATAGCCGATCATTTTTTTATTTACCTATATTCATTCTAGCCATGTATTGAGTTTCACAGCAGGTGTTTGCAGTACGTAAACTATGTTTATATATATTGTATATATCTTCCAACATTTATATATATCATAACGATTATGACATTATATATACACTGTGCATCATTACGATTAGCATCAATATAGAAACGAGTGAATGAAATGAAATGAAATCGTAGTAGAATCGCAAGTCAATAAACAGCTGATAGGAAGGTACATCTGATAACATTAAACTGCATCTAGTTCTTTATACTATAAACCGAAGCTTTAGCTGTCAATGAACTGACTGAAAAAAAAATGTAGATGACTTGTAGGTGACGTAACCAGCCAGCAAAATGAAGCTACTTTAATAATAGAACAGATAAATAATATTTCTATAAAAATATTAGTTACAACACTGAACTATCATTTAAATATCTCGATAATATAATTTTTTTCGACCTCATTAAAGTAATAAACCCATTTATTTACCTTTCACTGTTCTCACCGCAAATTGCATACGCCTGGTCCTCCATATTACAGTCTCGCACTGAACGTATTTCACACCGCAGATAATAACTTATGTAATTCCGATATAAATCGCTTAAATTTCACATCTTTATCTGAAACAAAACAAAACAAAATAACGTGAGGCGATCTTTGAGTTTAACGTGCCACTTGCACTTTTTTTTTTATTAACTTTAGTTATTATTTGTTCGCCAATCTTAGAAAATTTGTTTCATTTCTTTTGTGTGTGTGTGATGCTATGCTGCGGCAAGTTTATGTCACTGAGGATATTTTTTTTTTAATTTTTGGTGCAATTTAATATTTGTATGTGTTGTTGTTGTTGTTGGAGCTGTTATTGTTGTTTAAGATGTGAGTGTGGGATTATATCAGATTGTTTTGAATATTGTAGTTTTTTGTGTGTGTGTGTGTGTGTGGTTTATAAGATAGGATGGTACGATAAAAGAGAGATTTGGCGTTGGTTTCCAGCCAGCTGACCGACTGCATAGAAGTAAAATAATCCAATTGTTCAAATTTTTTTGTTGTGTTTAAATATCTGAAGTAGTAAGATAAATTATTCACAAACGGAACCTTTTTTTTTTTTTTTTACTTTTTTTCAATTTCGAAAACTGTAACTTTCGCAAGCAAATTATCAAAATAATAACAATGTTCTCTTGCAGTAAGAATTTACAAAATAACTAAGAAAATATTACTGAAACTGTAATAATTTTTTTTTTTTTTTCTAAAGTAAAGAAATTTTATGTCAATGCTCGGCAATCATAATTTATAAAATAACTTTATATCATGGTAAACCAAATATATGAAATAAATAATTACAGAACATGTTCATAAACATTTTCAAATAATCTATCACCATCATGCTCATACCTGTCATTGCGCCATCTCCATTCAAATTCTTTCAAGTAACTATTGAAAAGTACTTCAACTGTACCATTTATTACCTTCCAAATTTTTGTTGGTATGAGTCAAAAAGGACTCAATATTTGTGTGTGTGTGTGTGTGTGTGTGTGCGCGTGCGTGAGCAAGATGAAACGCTTTTGTGAACTGAAGTTCACAAAAGAGTATCCATATGAACGCCAATTGTCAAAGAATATAACTGATATACTTGCAATTTTCTCTGAACTGTGGATCTGTCTTGCTATCTTATATTTCTTCAAAAGAAACATTTCTTTGAATCTCATTGAAACCATAATAGCTCCAAATACTCACTTCGGGCGTTTTTTTTTTTACCTATAGCATTCTTTCTGGGGGGATTTTTCGTTTCGCCTATTACCACTTTGAAATAATCATCTGGGATCTTTGTGATTTGACGGGCAACACTTGTTTTCTTAACGAAACACTTTCAAACTTGGGACACTGGTAGAATGTGTCATACAAAACAACTTTTTCTCTTAGCCTTCTTAACAAAAAAATGTACATCGCAAGTTATTTCATGTTAAAGTTGTCGTATTTCTGTAATTTCAACCAATCACTGACGTCTATTCAGCTGAATACAGTCAGTGCTGACCGGTCATAAAAATGTTATTCCCTGTGACATATTTCATCCGGTTTAATCGTAATTTATACGCATATATTGTTTATATAATAAATTACGCTGTGCGTATCTGTGTGTGTATATTTTTCCCATAACCTCACTCATAACCCTAACCCTAACTCTAAAACCCGAACCCTAAACTAGAGTTTGATTTGAAGAAGATTTGGCTGCTATTTCTAGGAAATGAAGCACTTGGTGGAGGTGCATTAATAATTCTGGTAGCTCCAATAACAAGTACAAGCAATATTCAAGTATTTTGATGGCTTTTTCCCCTTTGTTTACGAACAGTCTAGTTAATCGGAAATGTCAGAACTAACGGGGATTAATACCATATACACCGTCACAGCAGTTACTGTATTCAACTGAATAGACGTCAGTGATTAGTTGAAATTATCTAAATAAGACAATTTTTAACGTGAAATAACTTCGAATACAAAATTTATTATCTGTTCTATACCACAAAATATACAAGTATACGAAGTTTGAAAGTGTTTCGGTACCAAAAACACTACATAAAAAAATGTTGCCCGTCAAATCACAAAGGTCCCATCATCTGAGTTTATAGCTGGATAGTTCAATGGTATCATACGCCCGTCATGAACATCCGCTAATCTGTAACTGAAACTGTCTCCGTTTTGTCCACTTTGCATTCTTTGGCAATTGTCGACTTCAGAAAGATACCAAACCAAGCAAACACTTTAATAATAGTTGACTTTCACACACAAAAAATAATAATTAATAAATAAAAATTACTGAATTGTTTTCACCATCTGGACGGCATTACCAACCATAGTCATCCACGCGCTAGGTGTGTCACATTCGAAACCTTGCCAGCCCAGTAACGAACGTAGGCCACAACATATCAGCTGATCTTATCCTATTTTACTGCTCATCGTTTGTCTGGTTGTATTTATATGATGACGTTGTCAAACAGAAAATTTCATGCAGTTTCGCACCAAATCATGGTTAGAAATTGAGATGCGCGAGAGGACCGCAGCGGTTTTCTTGGTCAACCGACAGCTATGCTTCCCTGATATCGTGTTACAAGATCTCCTCTTGCTAAGCATACACTCTCACATTTCACCAAGCACTAAGACTAACATTTTCTCCTCTTGCCCAGCATAACATGTTCTCCTTTCGCTAAGCATAACCTTTTCTTTTCTCGCCAAGCACGAACACATTTTCATAAATCGCACAGTAACTACAGGCGGCCTTATAGCTAAGATCAATATCAACTACAGGTATTTGATATAACAGTTTATATAAAGTAACAATTGTAACATCAGTTTGTAAATAAACATATTAATAAAATCTGAACATTGTGATTGGATTTTTGGAGGTGGAGCAGTATGCAACCAGACCAAATAATACAGCTCCTAGCTAACCAAGTCCACAAGTAAATTTCAATTTGCAGTTAGCTCGACATGTCTTGTAGACCTTTTCTTTCCTCACAAGTCTTCAAGTACACCACACCAAATGTGTACAAAATATCGAGCGACTACGAACCATACAGTGGTTGTATGGTAAATGAAAAGGTTTGGTTCATCAGGATAGTTTGTCTTCATTGTGTTGTATGTTTCTTGAATTTGACAGTAAGTTGGCATGTTATATCTTTTAACCATTGCTCTTAACGTTTGTTTATTGATGTATATATTCTATTAAACTTTTTTTATTACTTGTGTCTGTGGTCGAAATTTTATTCAATGTGCGAGTGTTGTTCTGGTTGTTATGAGTGTGAATTTCGTTGCGGTTTTTTTTTTTTTTTTTGTGTGTCGTTTGTGGTGATGGTAGTGTTTCTGGTGATGATGATGGTCCTCGTAGTGAAGTTGATGTTGATATTGCTGTAGAACATGTTGCTTTTAGTTTTCTCCAGTCAGTTTGTGTGTGTGTGTGGACCAGTTTATTTTCTTGTATTCTTTCCCTTTCTCTTCTTACGGGGACAGTTTTCCATTCTTCTTTCTGGTCATCTTTACCACACGACACACCAAAATGATCCGAAGTGAGGAGGGGCATGTCCTGTGGTATTAGGCGAGGGTTGTTAATATTGTTCCTGTTGGCAGTGCCGTAGTTTTTGTAGAATATGGGTGTTTTCGTGTTGTTGATGGTCCTGCCACTGATGTATTTGGAGCCTCGTTGCTGTTGTTGGAGTTTCTGTGATTGTTACTGCTAGAGAGTTTCTCCACTGTATGGGGTTGTGGGCGCTGTATTTGTGACATTGGTAAAAGTGAAGGTCTTGTCTCCTTTGTAACTCTTTGGAGGAAGAGAACTTTTAAATGGATCATAGCTCTGCATATGTGATACAGGCTTTCTCCTTTCCACGGTCACAAACAACAGATGGTTGTTTTCCGGGAGGTTGATCAGGTCAGGTATGTTTTGGGGATTTATTTGTATAATTAGTTCCATACCTATCCCTTATCAGTTTTGCTTTGTTTTTTATTGACCTCCGGGATTGTACATCCTTTGTATCGGCCAAGACGGCCGCCACTAGGTGATGGTTATTTCTGGCGGTACGTTTATAAGTCTCATTTTTGCCAGGCGCTGGCCGAGATATGTTAGTATTAAGCAGAGTTCCTTATTTTTTGATGATGTGGCGAAAAGGAATCTTGCCTTTGCTTCTGTTTTGGATCTCACTTCAACTGTACCATGTTTTCTTTTCTTGTTTTTTGTTGTTTTTGTTTTGTTTTTTTACCTCGTTCGATGTGGGCATTGCTTTCCTACATACGCCCAAGAGACATTTGTATTTGAGTCTCATTTGCATTTTCCACTCCTCGCAGTTTGTTTCGATGTATTGATGGAGAGGTATATGCACCTTTGTGTGTGTGTTTTTTATCACGTTGGCTGGAAAGTTTAGAATTACCTGTCTTCTTTTTCCTTTTCAACAATTTGTCTGATCATTTTAAATTGTCTTGGTTTAGATTGAATTTTTCGATATTTTTTGTAGCGCTTCCAAAAAAAATGCCTTTTGCAGCTGTCTGGCTGTGTGTTGTTACTTGCACCTGCGCTGCATATCAAAATGCCTGTATTCGTGTTATTGCTGGTAGTTGTTTTGGTGTTATTTATTTGTACTAGTAGAAAAATTCCGCCTGTTGAGGTGGTGGTGACGGTCGCAGCGGAGATAGTCTTTCAAATTTTTTTTTTGTTTTGTTTTTTTGCTTCCTTTACAAATTGTTGCTGTTGTTGTTTCGGTCGGCATTTAACTCGTTCTCTTGATTTGGGAACGAAAAAAATTAACGCCAGTGAATGTTTTACAAGTTAATACATACTGAGAGTGATATACTGTTCTGAGTTTACGACAAGCTATTAATACGGTGACATGCGGCTTATCCAACATATCTGAAAACAATTGTGTTATTTCGTGGCGATGGAGGTTCCTGGTCATCTATCTACGTCATCTACCTTAGCTGTCTTCCTGAATCGTCTGGCTGGTAAAATAATAGACCGATCACATGAAACTATGGTGGCCTGCTCGTGATGACTTATCGTGTATCTAGGGATCCGGTTTCGAATCACAGCTATAACACCATGGTACAAGGAATCGGCTTTTAAGTATCACATAAGCACATATTACATCATTGATTTAACATTCAGTGACTGGACATTACTATATCTCAATAAAAGGCGGTTGCAGATTATTGAGTTTCAAGGTGCTGTTTAAGGAGATAGGTATCGCTGTTGCCTACAACAGTTGAAGAAGTTGAAGAAGCCTGTCAATTTTTCGATTCAAAGCCGAAGGATTGGTACTTACTCTGTACCCTTGCTGATTAAGCTCACACGAAAGGTAGTACTTTAAAAAAATTCTCTAAATATATCTGGTTAGATTTCGAGCAGCTAACACCTAAAGCTAAGACAAAAGCAAAAAAAGGGGGGGAGGATAATATATTACTGATACATATGCTCCCTAGGATGAACAATCATCAAGGCACTCCCATATGTGTAAAGCGATTGTCCCACACATAATTCTTTTTTAAGCGACTCTGACTAAGGTATACAAATCCTATCTGAATGGAGTAACAAAAACATTTGCCATACAGGAAGAAGTCATCTAAACGAGGAACGTCGAGGGAAATATCGATGATTCTTATAATATAGACCAGTTTCACTTTAAGGGGGTATTTTCTGAAATAATATATCACATTATATCGGTATGGCCAACATTAAGCTAGTTCCCACCAAATATATTTAGTAATATAACAACACAGCAAAACTACACTATATACACTTTGAAGAGAAAAGATCTGTGACAGACCGATACATTTCTATCTAAAAGACAACGATACAAAGAGCTTGTGGAACGTTAACAGGCAAGTAGACTAGCAGATAGCCATTAGTTTGACGTCACTGTCCATGGCGAAAAAGATAATAGCATTTTAGTAATTAAAAGGGTCTAATTAAATATTATATTGCTGGGAAGAAGTAAAGTGAAAAGCTAAAGAATTCGACTAACTTAGCTATAAAATTAAATATATTATTCTGTTGTATCTTGGGAGAGTCATTATGTCAATCATAAGCACACACACCAGTTTCTATTTCACTCTTTTAGTTTTATTTGACAATTGGTTAACTATTTAACCAATTAACTAATCAATTGTTTGATTAATCGTTCTGTCAATCAATCAGCTAAATTTTCTTTTTGTCATTATTCACGAGGTTCAATGGTTAACCAATAAAAATGAAGAAGTGAAACAGAAGCAGTGCGTGTGTTTGATTACTATAATGACCTATCCGAGATACAACAGAATATGTTTCAACACGCAAGTTCACATCATGAATCCTGCAACCTAAATACAAAAACGAAATTAAAATATGACATCTAAGAAATGTATCCCAAGAGTAAATTGGTAAACTGAAAGTAGATATACAAATTACTAATTTCCTTTTAAAAAAGAAAACAAGGTTCTGTCAGTGCTCTTAGACTATTCTCACGCAGAATTTATTAACCTTTAAGATTCTTACGCATATTTTCCTAGAAGTACCCAATTCTTTTTCTTAATTTTTTTATGTAACAATGGAACCACTTGAGTGTGTTTCAAGCAATGAATAATAATAATAATAATAATAATGCTGAGACCCCCTTCGGTCATGACTAACCATGTGATTGCACCTAGAAAGTTACCCTCGTAGGCACAAGTCCAGGCAAGGTTGTTTATGGAAGACCAGCACTCGCCCATGCATACCGGCCTCCCCTCTCCACGCCACCAGTGTTATCCAAGGAAAAGACAAAAACCGATACAGCTTGGTACCAGTGATGCTTCCATTCATTTGTACAGCTGAGTGAACTGGAGCAACATGAAATAAAGTGTCTTGCTCAAGAACACAACACGCAGCCCGGTCCGTATTTCGAACTCACAACCTCACGATCGTAAGCTCGACGCTCTAACCACTGAGCCATGCGCCTTCACAATGGTGGTGGTGGTGGTGGTGGTTTCAATGACATTTAAAAAAATTTTACAGCATTGCAAAACATAATCTATATATATAAAAATGAGAATGTGTGTCTGTTTGTCTGTCTGTCTGTGTGAATCCCTAAAACTCGAGAACTACGCAACCAATTTCATTCAAATTTTACAGATGCCTTACTTAGGGTTCCAGTTGTGTTTTAGTCAAAAAAAAATTTTAACTTCTTCCAGAGTTCGAGCACACGGCAACATAATATCTCCTCCACTATTTAAGTATTACGTGTCAAAAGTGAAACAAAAACACTCATGTCAAATACTTTCACTTTAAAAATGAAACTATTCTACTAACTGAAACAATCACATTTCGATACTGTAATGACAGATACTTTGAGAGAGAGAGAGAAAGAGAAAGAGAGATGTATATGTATACATATAGATGTATATGTACACGTTATTCCACTAACTGAAACAATCACATTTCGATACTTTCAGAGGGAGAAAGAGAGAGAAAGAGAGAAAGAGAGAGAAAGAGATGTATATGTATACATATACATGTATATGTACACGTATATGCATAGATATATATATTTAGATATAGATCTATATGCATACATGTATATGTATACACATGTGTAGATGTATATATATATATAGATGTACATGTAATATGTACACATATATACATATATATACATACATACAGATATCTATACATATATACACCCATCACACACAAACACATGCACACAAACACACACATTAGTCATTTGTTTTCTTATCCAAAACTACGTCAAAAGTACTGAACGGATCTTTATGAAATTTGGAAATTATATTCTATGTATAACGGCCATAACTCCCATGAAAATTCATATATTTTTGATGTTGATGAAATTTTAACCCGAACATAACAGATGAGCATTATTTGTAATTCAACGGTACAACAGTGTAAGACTACCCTTTCAGATATACTTTCATTGTGATTTCTGCAATGTGGTGCATAAATTGTCAAGTAAATGAGACGCATCTTTGCCTCCACTGATTCACTTGAAAAGTGTTGAGTAAAATTATTTCGTTGCAGACCTCCTTTGCGTCTTTTTATTATCACTACGACACACATAGTCCCCAGTTGGTAACATTGATTTCAAGGCTTTTCCAGATGAGAGACTGGCATTCCACTTAATGTCTATGTTCCATGCTGGCATGGATTGGAGAGTTATTAATGTAGAAATATGGTATCGTAGCTACTAACAGTTGAGGGTTGCGTAGTCTAGACGGCGTTTTTAGATTTCATTATTCTCTTTAACCCGGGCAAAGCCGGGTATTTCTACTAGTATCATATAAAATAATAGAAAAATTGAAAAGTAGCCTAGACAAGTATGGGAATCTATACGTATGTATGTGTGCATGCCTCTGTGTGTGTGTGTGTGTGTGTGTGCGCGCGCGCGCGCGAGTGTGTATGACTCGCATACGTGCGTAATTGCAATTTGTGAGCAACGCGTCGTTGTATTTTTAAGTACATAAGCATATGTGAGCGTGTGCGTTTTAGTGGGCACGCGCGCGCACACATTACGCATAAAACAGTTCGTAACTTTTTATGTTTTTTTTTCCAACATTAATTAATGAGACACTGCGCAAAAAGATAAGCATAAATGCGCGAGGAGACGAAGGTACAATTAAACACTTGTCAGTCATTCAAGTTGGGCAAAATACTCTTCTCTCTCCCCTTTCTAGCCTCAAAGATTCGAAAACAGTACAAAATTCAGACGGTAGTTTGAGTCTCTATGCGTTCAGAGTTGGTAGATAAATGCCAAAACAAGTTTAAAACGGTAAGAGCTATATATTTAATGATCTGAAGTCCACCTCCACCAAATAATTTAACTGTAAATTATTTTGATATTCAAGTGATTGCAGACTGAATGAGGAAAACATGATTGCACATGTTTCAATAGGGAAAGATGAATGCGAAAAGGTATTTGTATGAGTGGGGAGGGCATGCAGGATGTGTATGTGCTTGTGTTTCTATATGTGTGCGTCCGTGTGTGTGTGTGTATGTGACAAAACTGTCACACAGCTACCCATTCTTATGCACAACGTTAAATATGGAATAAATGTATATAAACGTACACATATACACACATAAATATATAGGCCCACAATTGTTCAACATCCTGCCAGGCAACCTTAGAGATCTACATAGTGTTGATGTGGAAGTTTTCAAAGAACGCCTGGACAGGTTTCTATCTGAGATACCAGATGAACCTACATCGCGGCAGGAGACGCAAAGAAGAGCAGCTCCGTCCAACTTACTGCTTCACCAAAAACAATACCGGAAACAACACCAGGTTACTACAGGTGGTGCACCTACATGACCTCACCCTGGACTGAAACCAGTAAAAGATTTTATATATATGTAAGGAACGACCGTGCGAACTCATAAAGGAGAAATGGTGACGAATGGAAAAACAGAGGACTCCTTTTATTTAAACGCGTCGCACGGTCGAACACAAAATAATATATATCAGATGATGTACATGATATGTTATACGATGATAACATAGATGACCAGTAATGAAAGACCACAACCGTATTAGATGAATAACAGAGATATTTATTATGGCGTTAAAGATGTATGTCTGTGTGTGAGTGTGAAATGCGACATATAAGAACATAATCAAAGACAGGCCGTCATACAAAGAAAAGTGTGTATGTGAGTGAGATATGTATGTGTATGTGAAATATTACAGCAGAGAGAAAGAGAGTCAATAACACGTGAGCAATTATACCAGTTCTTTAGTACACTCTAGGAAAAGTTCTGTATGTGAAGTTGGGGAGGCTGAGTGTGGCAGAGCTGATCACTAGTTGTGATGTCGTGGCATCGATGCCGGGCCGTGATTCTTGTTATACAGATGTTTGTCGCTGGCTGAGAACTCTTGTCTGTTTATTATCGTGGTGAAGCTAAGTCACCTAACAGAATCGAAGAGAGAGAGGTGCCGCGGTGGTTTGGTTTGGTGTACATAGAAAGTCGTGTTGACGCTGGTGGAGATTGATGCTTGGTAGTAATCGTGTTGGTCATGACGATGATGCTGGATAGTAGTCGTAGACTCTTGTTGCTGATGTGGCGACGGCGGTGGTCATCGTTGGCTGGACGAAACTGTTGAAGTGGTCGCTGGCTGATTGTTGCTGCTGCTGTCGTGTGGTACACGGAACAGTCTCTAAGAGAAACTGAACCGAGACCAATTTGTTGGGTATGAGTTGATCTATTTATAGCGTATTAACGGCTCACCAGACATCAGACATATACTCTATCACGTGACCTTATTAAGGGCTGTGATTGGTCAGTTTGCGTTCTGGCGGGAAAGGTTCGAAGAATTTGCCGCTTCAAATAATAATCAGTCACGTGATGACAAGGCTGGTGTTTTCCCCTACGTTCGCGTTTGTTTATATTTAAATGAGAAGAATGGCGATAGCAGTTTTGTATCTAGTGACGATAGGTAGTTTCACTACATATATATATATATATATATATATATATATATATATATATACATATATATATATATACGCAGATAATATAACAATACAAAATAATACAAAACTTGAAAAGTAGTCAGGACAAGTATAGAAACATATAAGTGTGTATGTGTGCATGCCTGAGTGTGTGTGTGTGGTATATATATGCATGCATATATATATATATATATATATATATATATATATATATATATATATATGCATATATACATCGGTTCGCGGAACACCTCCGAGACATCAGACTCGGCAATGACATCCTGGTCTCGCGTCATTTCCGCTCTACCGGTCACCCTTTGCAACACCTGTCTGTGTTCGTATTGTCTTTGCACAGGGGCCATCCGGACTCCCGTCTTCGCCGTCAACAGGAATTAACCTTCTCTCTTCGCTCCTTTGCGCCACATGGGCTCAACTCTCCTCCCATCTTCATCTAACCTTCCTCCTCTCTCCTCTCATCCTCTCGCACCTACTTCCTACCACCTACCTCTCCTTTCTTACTCCGATTCCTCCTTCTTCACTCCTATCCTCCTCTCTTCTCTTCACTCCTACCCACCTTCTCCCCTCCCCCTCTCCCTTCATCGTCACACCTCCCTCGTAATCCTACCCCTACACAATCCAACCCACCTTCCTTATCCATCCCATCCACCACCACCCATCCCTTAAACCCACTCTCACATATCCCACCTCTACCCCCACACTCAACCTAACCCACACCCCACCCTTGCTTTCCCCTCTCGCCTCCCCCACATCCCAACACCACCACACCACCCACCATACCACATAACACCACACCACATAACACCACACCACATAACACCACACCACATAACACCACACCACATAACACCACACCACATCACACCACCATGCACACAATAGCACTGACTACTTCCTACTTCCCAGCACCCACACCATCATCCACACACGTACACGTCAAGATCACCAGCTTTCTTCCACATGCACATACATGCTCTTTTATACACATGCACGCGCACCTTCGTTTTGGGATCACCACTACTTTATTATCTCCCCTTCTTCCTAGCTCTCCTGTGTGAGCCTTCTGTCCGGCATTCGCTATGATAGATCGCTAGCCACTATACATTCTTTATTTTCGCTCCCTGTTTTTTTTTCTGTGTTCCTTTCTGTAGAAGAGCATAGGCTCGAAACGTTAAAGACTTTTTCACTTCCCGAGCGTTAAACTAATGCATCTTTTTGTTGTCTACACCACCTGTCTTTGTCTTTTGTTTTTGTGAATTCTCCCCCTATACATATATATATGCATATATATATATACATGTATATATACACATATATATACACATATACATATATGCACACACATATATATATACATATATATACATACATATTCATATATATGTGTATATATATACACATATCTACTGCATATGTGGTTAATTCTGTCAGTGGGTGAGTGTATGGAGTTGTTAGCTAACTCCTTCTGCATCGTTTTATCGATCTCGATGAAACCTGACACGTAAGTAGAATTCATATCAGGAAACCTCATGGCATACTTAGATTGTTGAAAATCGATAATAGAACCCCTGGAAGGGATCCTTCTTTATACCTAATATATTTTATTTTCAAAATCGCTGTCCACTTCTCCTCCACCACCATCACCACCGTCTTTCACATCGCTTACTCTCACTGTCATCCCCGACCGCCTCGGCTACCACCACACCACCATCATCACCGCCGCATCCGCCTCTATCACAACTACAGCACATACTGTTACTATCACCCCATTACCATCACAAAATGGCTGAATGGTGTGTATGGCAGATGTAGTGGTGATAGTGGTGGTACTGTTGTATATCATGTAGCTTTGCAATTGTGGAGGCGCAATGGCCCAGTGGTTAGGGCAGCGGACTCGCGGTCATAAGATCGCGGTTTCGATTCCCAGACCGGGCGTTGTGAGTGTTTATTGAGTGAAAACACCTAAAGCTCCACGAGGCTCCGGCAGGCGATGGTGGCGAACCCTGCTGTACTCTTCCACCACAACTTTCTCTCACTCTTTCTTCCTGTTCCTGTTGTGCCAACTTTCAATGGGTCAGCCTTGTCACACTGTGTCACGCTGAATATCCCCGAGGACTACGTTAAGGGTACACGTGTCTGTGGAGTGCTCAGCTACTTGCACGTTAATTTCACGAGCAGGCTGTTCCGTTGATCGGATCAACTGGAACCCTCGACGTCGTAAGCGACGGAGTGCCAACAACAACAACAACAGTTTTTCAATAAGTTCCAAATTATATCATGGTTTTGATTAAAATTGTTCATTGCTTGAAAAATATTGTTCAAATTTAATAAGATTTAACATGTACTCAATGCATGAAGTGTCATTGCTGGGCCCAAGGCCTAATGGAGAGCCTTCCACAGAAAGTAGCTCAAAAGCCGCCCTATGCTAGTACATATATAAATATCTATATCTATATATATATATATATATATATATATATATATATATATATATATATAGAGAGAGAGAGAGAGAGAGAGAGAGAGAGAGAGATAAATAGATAGATAGATAGGCATGTGTGTGTGTGTGTGTTTGTATAATATAAATAATATATATATATATATATATATATATATATATATATATATATATATATGCATATATCCATACATATATGTACATACCTACATCTATACGTATATATATATATATATATATATATATATATATATATATATATATATATATATATATATATATAAGCATATATGGGCACAGGACGTCGTGAAACATGTACAACAAAAATTCGAAGCACGA
>NC_142928.1:86089658-86134658 GCF_046866305.1 Octopus bimaculoides
TATTGAGGTTTTTATTGGGACATTCCACCAATACTCTTTCATATTGTGAGTGGTAATGGCCTCTACCTCATTATGGGTTTTCATCTCCTTAGCCTCGGGGTTATCCTGTCGGCGGATTTCATTGTACAGTGTCTTGGCCACAACATTATGCCTCATGGGTAGGTAATACCGTGATGACATTTTTAGACAGCTGCTAATGATGTGGGTGATATCTTCGATACTGATTCCACAGAGTCTGCATCGATTATTACATTGTGGCGCTTTGCCCGCCTCTCTGTCGCGTTTGTTTATTAGGAATTTGGTTGCTATTTCTTGTTCTTGAATAGCAAAGGCATACCCTTCAAAGTGAGAGTTGGTGACCCGATTGTTTGTCCACGATAGACTTCTCTGGTTGTCAATGTTGTTATCACCCTGGAGCTTTCTGTTAACGTATCCATGCATGGTCTTCTGCTGGAATGCATTCATCCTCTCCTCTGATGTTATGTTACGGTAGAGTCTTGCAATTTCTTTGGGTTGTTGTTCTTCACCATCAGAGAACAGCTCCTCCCGTTTTATGTTCATAGTACATGCGATTCACCGATGCAACGGGAGTTTGAGAGTCCACGGTGTTTCGACCTTATTGTGTATCTCCTCAGTTAAATCTACTCCATCGGACAAATGAACCTAACAAGAGCGCGAACTCTTCTTGATAGAAATCAGCAAACAAATTATTTGTTTATGCATGCTGGTATCTGCCCAATCAGATGACACACACCATAACCGGAAACGGAATTTGAACTCAAAATGGATTCTATAAGGCATCTCCGATTCTTTAACATTCCAACAATCCAGCAACCTGAAATGCTACTTTATTTATGAACCCCGACAGGGTGCAAAGCAGAGATGATCAACTTGGGATTTGAATTCAAGGTGGAGAGAGACTGAATGAATACTGCTAAGCATTCAATTTGATATCTACTGTTTGTGTATGTGCACACGCTTACATATATGCTTGTGTATGTGTGTGTGTGTGTGTGTGTGTGTGTGTGTGTGTGTGTGTGTATCTGTGTGTGTGTGTGTGCGTATGTGTGTATAATATATATATATACACACACACACATACATATGTGAGTGTGTGTGTGCGTGAATTGGCTGTTTTCTCTTTGTGTTAATTCAGTCTATAAATAAAGATTTGTCTCCAATTAGAAAAAAGATCCATTTATAGAATTTTGATAGTAACAGTTGCATACCATACGTTAAACTGTATTTTTCAATTATTCTCCTGATTTTAGAAAAGCTTTATATGTCCTTTCTATTCATTAATTTTGTTGAATACTGTTACATGGCCTTGTTTTTCTTTGCCTGAAAATTCCAACATTCGTTGAAATAGTCGCTTTGCTTAAAAATTTAGTCAGATGAGAGACATTTGCGCAACCACCGAGTCGTTCTTGTTGAACCCTAAATATCCTCCAATCGAACAAAACTATGATCATGTGTATTTCATAGCTGTCATCGCCGTCCTTTTTCCCTAACATAAATGTTTCCAGGGCTACATCATTCACTGTGTACCTTTTCTAAGTCGGTACTGTGTGACATGTGGGAGATTTGGTTGCTATTTCTAGATGTCGATCGACCAAGTAGAAGTCTCTGTAGTTGGCTCTCTGAATCATAGGTTGCTCCAGTATGACTCAGCGTTCATTAAAATATCGAGTTACCTTCAGACCGGAGACTTGCACTGATGCTTGCAATAATCTACACTGTCAAATCCAAACAAAGACAAGAGGCTGCTATTAAACCAGACAAAGGATTAGGTCTATTATAATGATGTGTTGTTGGCACTCCGTCGCTTACGACGTCGAGGGTTCCAGTTGATCCGATCAACGGAACAGCCTGATCGTGAAATTAACGTGCAAGTGGCTGAGCACTCCACAGGCACGTGTACCCTTAACGTAGTTCTCGGGGATATTCAGCGTGACACAGTGTGACAAGGCTGACCCTTTGAATTACAGGCACAACAGAAACAGGAAGTAAGAGTGAGAGAAAATTGTGGTGGAAGAGTACAGCAGGGTTCGCCACCATCCCCTGCCAGAGACTCGTGGTGCTTTAGGTGTTTTCGCTCAATAAACACTCACAACGCCCGGTCTGGGAATCGAAACTGCGATCCTATGACCGCGAGTCCGCTGCCCTAACCACTGGGCCATTGCACCTCCACGCATAATGATGTAATCAAGTGTCAATAATCTTCAAGCACATGTGCAATCTATCATTAGAGTAAAATACGAGTAGTGTGAGATTTCAATAAGTTTTTCTGGGTTTTTAAACTGATTTGGAATGAATTTTTCTCACCAACTTTTCGTTAAGGGATGTTGTAGATAGATATGTCAGGGCTTTATTTGAGATACACACACACACACACACACACAAATAAGCGCGCTCGCTTGTGTGTATAGGCGCATCGCCTAGTGGTTAGGCTGTTGCACTCACAATCACTAGATCGTGGGTTCAATTCCCAGATCGAGCGGTGCGTTGTGTTTTTGAGTAAAACATTTCTTTTCACGTTGCTCCAGTCCCTCTTTCGATTAGTGGGGAATGTTGGCTAAGGTGATGCAAAGTTCATTGTGACCAGTGATGTGTAACAACAGTCTGGCGGTCACGTGATCATGTGATATATATATATATATATATTCGGTTTATCGGTTACTTATCCATAAGTCAGAAGAAAAGAACCACTCTGAAAGGGGATTTGAGCAGTTAAACTTTCATACCGTAGAGTAGAATGTTCCTGGGTATGACATATAACTGATTAGAAACTAATGGTAACTTTTTGACTGATTTTATGCCATAACCAGGAATATACTACTCGACAATATAAAAGTGTATGTGTGTGTGTGTGTGTGTGTGTGTGTGTGTGTGTGTGTGTGTGTGTGTGTGTGTGTGCGTTATGAAGACATGAATTTGATGCTCCAACAAACTACGAGCTGATGATCGGGTAGAGGTACAGCTGTGAAGGGTTGCAAAATTTCCTCAAGCTTATCATTCCTATTAATGAAGAGGTGGAGGACCTCAAGAGTATATTTGCTGCCTACCGCTAATAGCCTTTGTCATGCCAGTGTGCTATTTTCTGATGATGAGAGAATGGTATACGTGAAAATGTATATCCAAACTGCGACGATGTGAAATGCAGGCTTTGGTGCTTTTCGTTGTTTTTATTGTTTTGTAATCCCAGGTCAGCTCCGATCGAGAAGTTTAATAGCAGTTAGATAGAGAGCTGGTTGAACGACGAGGTACATTTTATTTCTTGCTTAAATCAGTTATTAGAAGGTATATATATATATGTAACCTTTGTGGAGGCGCAATGGCCCAGTGGTTAGGGCAGCGGACTCGTGGTCATTGGATCGCGGTTTCGATTCCCAGACCGGGCATTGTGAGTGTTTATTGAGCGAAAACACCTAAAGCTCCACGAGGCTCCGGTAGGGGATGGTGGCGAACCCTGCTGTACTCTTCCACCACAACTTTCTCTTACTCTTTCTTCCTGTTACTGTTGTGCCTGTAATTCAAAGGGTCAGCCTTGTCACACTGTGTCACGCTGAATATCCCCGAGAACTACGTTAAGGGTACACGTGTCTGTGGAGTGCTCAGCCACTTGCACGTTAATTTCACGAGCAGGCTGTTCCGTTGATTGGATCAACTGGAACCCTCGACGCCGTAAGCGACGGAGTACCAACAACAACATGTAACCTTTACCTTAAGAAATTTAACTTTACAACAGACAAATATTAATAAAGACATAATAAACCAGTTATGAGAAAACGTATGTAAAGCTTACCTTAGGATATTTAATGTAAAAGCGCATTGCCTAGTAATTAGGGTGTTGTATTCACGGTCGCAAGATCGTGGTTTCAATTCTTGAACCGGGTGGTGCGTTGTGTTATTCGGTAAGACACTTCATCTCGGGCTGCTCTGCGATCACTTCGATACCTGGAGATGTAGTACACCGTGCACTTGTTCAGGCAACATCGATTTGGTGGAGGGAAAGAGCTAATGTACAGCAGAAAACATTTGATGGCTACAACTGCAGGTTGTCCAGCAAAAAATTGCTGAACCGTCTTTTTGAGAAAACGGGAGACAACCATTGTCAGATTATTTAACTTATGAAAGACAAAGATTAATGAAACTACGAAAACGATTATTATGGAAATTATTTCTAGGGTACCTGAAGCTAAAAAGTTTGGAGAATGTTGGTCAAGTTAACTATCGATATGGTTGTGCAGTGGTATGTGAGTAATAGTGGGGGCAGTGAGATAGTGTCTATTTTTTGTGTAGGTGTTGGCAATGAGGCACAGGCGTGGCTGTGTGGTAAAAAGCTTACTTCCCAAACACACGGTTTCGAGTTCAGACCCACTGCGTGGCATCTTAGACAAGTGTCTTCTTTTATAGCCTCGGCCTCGGGCCGATTAAAGCCCTGTCAGTGGATTTGGTAGACGGAAACTGAAAGAAGCCCATCGTATATATATGTGTGTGTGCGTGTGTGTGTGTGTGCATGTAGATGTATATATATCTGTGTGTCTATGCGTATGTGCATGTCTCCACTGCTGCTTGACAAGCATTGTAGGTGTGCTTTCGTCTCACTAAGCTAGTGGTTCGGCAAAAAAGATCGATAGAATAAGTAGCAGGCTTAAAAAGGTACCGGGGTCGATTCATTCGAATGAAATTCTTCAAGATTGTGCCCCAGAATGACCACAGTCTAATGGCTGAAACAAGAAAAAAATGTCGTGTAGATATAAGTTTAAAAGTATATGCGAGATGAATGCCATACGTGCAGCACAATTCTCGAGAAGTTTCAATTTCTCGGTAATCTTACGCTCTGCATAGACTTGGCGAACTAAGAAGCAGTTTGCTTGTCATCATTTGGTGTTGTTGAGTAAGTTATTTATTTATGAGTGGAGCGTTGTTTATGAAGAACAGTCTGGGGGAACAGTGTAGTTTTATACGTGGCACGATTCCAACATGTCCATGTTTCAAACAAGTTAATTTATGCTTCAAATTGTTCCGATACTCCACTATTCTCACAGCAGTCGTTTGTTTTTGATTTTTTTTTTTTTTTTTTTCATAATAGCTTAGCCGCCTTTCGTCTAACACTAAGTGGGCAGTTAACATTCTTGGGAGAGACTTTGTTGGCTGTATGGATGATGATGATGATGATGATGATTGATAGAGTTGTTGCTTGTTGTTGTTGTTGTCGTCGTCGTTGTGGTTGTTGTTGTTGATGGTGTTAGTAGCATTGTATAATAAATTTTTTTTTGTCATATGCTCGAGCGATCATTCGATTGCTAAAATTTTTTTTTTTGCTCTAAAATAGACGATCTCAGCTTTGTCCAACACTGAAGTACATGTTAATTCCTAATTGCTATCTGCGTTTGTCTCCCTTCGTTCCTCTTTCTCTCTCTCTCTCTCTCTCTCTTTCTCTGTATATATACATACATATATATACACGCACACACACCAACTTGCATATGCGCATACACACATACACACATATACACGTATATATATATATATATATAAAGTTGTAGTATATTGTCAACTTAATGTGACAATCCCAATAAGGGAATACACTACTGCCGTTTAGCCCTAGGAAGCTGGACCGCTTCCTGTCGGCCTTGACACAATTACTGTGTCCTTAAGTTTGCGAGGGGGAGACAAGCTCCTCCACCCAGCCTAGCCAGCATTCAGGGACATGTTTCTGAGTCTTTGCTCGTCATCAGCCTGAAGTAGCTTGCCAGCTGGATAGAGAAACCTGTTTCGCCTTCGCAAACTTATATTGGGATTGTCACATTAAGTTGACAATATACTACAACTTTATCGCTCCACTACTGCTTAAATCTCTCTGAGAGATTTAGAAATATTATATTTCTAATTTTGCTGATCAGTGAATAAACTTCACTATGATTTACATAAGTTTGCGAAGGCGAAACAGGCTTCTCGATCCAACTAGTAAGCTACTTCAGGCTGATGACGAGCAAAGACTCAGAAACATGTCCCTGAATGCTGGCTAGGCTGGGTGGAGGAGCTTGTCTCCCCCTCGCAAACTTAAGGACACAGTAATTGTGTCAAGGCCGACAGGAAGCGGTCCAGCTTCCTAGGGCTAAACGGCAGTAGTGTGTTCCCTTATTGGGATTGTCACATTAAGTTGACAATATACTACAACTTTATCGCTCAACTACTGCTTAAATCTCTCTGAGAGATTTAGAAATATTATATTTCTAATATATATATATATATATATATATATATATATATATATATAATTAACTAGCAGAGATACCCGGCGTTGCCTGTGTTACATGCAATTGAAAAAGGGGACTTTTCTGTTTTATTTTCTGTAAGGAACTGGAATACATATGATTCGAATTTCATCAAAATTGCACATGAGGATTCTTTCCCTCTTTACACACCCTAAAAAAATTCTAATCATGAGACATGTATCCCATACTATTGATCTTTATGCGCATATTCCAAAATTTCAGTCTTCTGGAACCTGTAAAAAAGATTTTGCTCCTGCAAAATGGAGCTCATGGAGCTCTAAAATGTGGGAATGAAGGCCCCTATTGGGGGTGGGGGTGTTAATGTCAACCAGAGAAGTTGAATTGTTGGGAATGTTTTTACTTGGGTCTTATAGTATGCCTGTATATATGTGAGAGTATAGTCTCACTTTAATAGTTTCAGTATGAAATTGAAAATATTAAAGTGAAAATATTTGAAATTACAGTAGCGACATGTTATTGTTTCACTTTTGACAGGTAATACTGAAATAGTGGAATAGTTTCAGTGTTAGAGTGAAAGTATCTGACATTACAGTAGAGTGATGTTATTGTTTCATTTTTGACACATAATACTGAAATAGTGGAGGAGGTAAGATATTGCTGTGGGCTCGAACTATGCAGGAAGTTAAAAACTTTTTTGGCCTAAGACACTACATGGACCTTAAAAGAATTTTGCTCCTGAAAAATGGAGCTCATGGAGCTGAAAATTATGGGAGTTAAGGCCCCTATTGTTGATGGGTGTATTAATGTCAACCAGAGAAGTTTAATTGTTGGGAATCTTTTTAACTTGTGTGTAATATGTATTGTTTGAATTTCTTTAAAATAGGAAATATATGTATGTTCACTGGGTTTGTAAAAGAGAGTAAAGCTACAGGAAAGCAAAAGACGAATGATCACGATAATCAGTCAGCTACCGTAGCCTAGTCGTTACTACTCCCCAATGTAGGATTCCTCACCATACAGGTGACAGGTACAGCTTTAAGATGCATTATGGATCTATAGCAATTGGAAGGGCATGACTCAATAGAAACAACAATGTGTGACGTTTGGAGCAAAGGGAAATAAAAGTGTCACCTCTGGAGTTTGCAAATGACCACTCTACCGATAGGTAACTGGGCAGAAAATATTTACAATCAATAAATGTCTTAGAACAACCAGTCACTCATCTGGGAAGGCCTTGAAATCAATGTTACCAACTGGGGACTATATGTGTCGCAGTGGTAATAAAAAGACTCAAAGGAGGTCTGCAACGAAATAATTTTACTCATCACTTTGCAAGTGAATCAGTGGAGGCAAAGATGAGTCTCATTTACTTGACAATTTATGCACCACATTGCAGAAATCACAATGTAAGTATATCTGAAAGGATAGTCTTACACTGTTGTACCGTTGAATTACAAATAATGCTCATCTGTTATGTTCGGGTGACCCTATAGCTACCAATGGTACAACTGTATTCGTTTTTGCTTAGGAAAAATGACTAAATTGTGGGTGTGAAGTCCCCATGAAGGGGTCTTTGTAACTTCTAAGAAGAAAAAATTTTAGAAATATTACTTTATTTGTGTGTAATCTGTATGGTTAAAATTTCATCAACATCAAAAATATATGAATTTTCATGGGGGTTATGGCCATTATGCATAGAATATAATTTCCAAATTTCTTAAAGATCCATTCAATACTCTTGACGTAGTTTTGGATAAGAAAACAAATGACTAATGTGTGTGTTTATGTGCATATATATGTGTGTGTGTATGGGTGTATATATGTATAGATATCTGTATGCATTTATATATGTGTACATATTAGATGTACACCTATATATATACATCTACACATATGTATACATATACATGTATGCATATAGATCTATATCTATATATATATCTATACATATACGTGTACATATACATGTATATGTATACATATACATCTCTCTCTCTCTTCCTTTCTCTCTTTCTCTCTCTCTCTTTCTCTCTCTCTCTCTTTCTCTCTCTCTCTCTCTCTCTGTATATATATATATATATATATATATATATATATATATATACACACACACCATTAAAGTGAAAGTATCTGTCATTACAGTATCGAAATGTGATTGTTTCAGTTAGTGGAATAGTTTCATTTTTAAAGTGAAAGTATTTGACATGAGTGTTTTTGTTTCACTTTTAACACGTAATACTTAAATAGTGGAGGAGATATTATGTTGTTGTGGGCTCGAACTATGCAAGATGTTAAAAAATTTTTTTTGACTAAAACACAACCGGAACCCTAAGTAAGACATGTGTAAAATTTGAATGAAATTGGTTGTGTAGTTCTCGAGTTTTAGGGAAACAGACAGACAGACAGACACACACACACACACACATTCTCATTTTTATATATATAGATAAGTCTTAGGGTAGTAAAAAATTAAGAAATTTAATTTACTACCAGTAGTGTAGCGAGAAAAAAATTAGTCAACAGACAATATATCATTCATGTAAAATACAGTGTATATTTAATACACATCAGAGATGCCCATAAAAGGACATCTGACCCGCTAGAAAGAGCTGCCAAAGCTCTACACCAAAAATTAGGGATAATTTCGAAAAGGCTATTCCGCTGATGATAGTTGATCTTGAAAAATAATTTGCTTTGCTAAAATAACTTGAAACCTGGTTCGGAATATAGATGGTAAATGTTTTTATTTTTCATTCCTTTTCGAAATTATCTCTAATTTGTGGTGTAGAGCTTTGGCTGCTCTTTCTAGCGGATCAGATGTCATTTTATGGGCATCTCTGATGTGTATTAAATATACACTGTATTTTGCATTTATATATATATATATATATATATATATATATATATATATATATATATATATATATATATATATATATATATATATATATACTTCGATGAGAGGTTGTGTTAACTACATGAAGGGATGGTTTCAACCAAGGAAATACTGGTTTAATATCTAGTATTGGGGGGGGGAGGTTAATTTCCTTAAAATAATAGGAATATATATAAAAATATATAGTTTATATTCATATAAAAAGGAAAAAGAAAATGGAGATTGAGAAGTTAATAATTGTTTATTTTTAACAGCAAACTAATCATCATCCCTTACAGCTGTTTCAATTAATACTCAATAAATATTAGGTAAATATTAAATTTATATGACGTGGGCATAATATCTTCAGAGGAAAAACAATATCCCCTAGGATGTTTTATATGTATTTATGGATTCATTATAGCAGACTGGATGATACTGTTTATGACTTGTATTGTTATATGTTCGGGCGAGGGGTTTGCAGGTTGATTGGAGATAAGATACAGGTAAATAGAATTAGATAAGGTAGGTAAATAGAATTAGAACAGTAAATGAATAAATAAAAGGAGGAGATGGCAGAAATGTAGATATAAATATGGTAAGTTTATAGTTAATAAAGAATGGAACAAAACGTGCCATTCCTAAAGTTGAAACAATATACTAGCTAACTTATCGACTCTACTGGTGGAAATTGTCAAAGGTCCTAAGGAGCATTTCCCTACTTGGATTGTAAGAGAAGTAGTTATATGAAACACTTTAATTTCCACCACCTCCGTCTCTCTCTCTCTCTCTCTCTCTCTCTCTCTCTCTCTCTCTCCCTCTCTCTCTCCCCCTCTCTCTCTCTCTCTCCCTCTCTCTCTCTCACTCCCTCTCTCTCTCTCTCCCCCTCTCTCTCTAATATAAAAATCATCAAACAAAATTTTAAGGTAATGTTTACAGAAGCAAAATCACTACCAGATCATTAAGTGATGTTCATGCCTTTCCCAATTCAGTTAGCGTCGCAACGGATGCGAAATAACTTTAACCGGGACAGGAAACCGATCACGAATTCGGGTCACTGGAAGCTTACCTTTTAATCGACAAGCAATGGCCAAGAAATAACTTCATATTAACAGTTCACCTCGTAATCGCTGAAGATTTCATTTTGACAAGCTGTTATTCAGGTGACGTTAATATTTGTTTGCAGTTAGTTTGTTTGTTTTTTCTATTATATTTGTGTAGTAGCATGTTACAGCTTATTTTCTGTAATTTGTCACCGCTCTAGTATTTATTCTTTCAGTAAGGCAGCATTACTGATATTACCTTTCTTCCTTTCAGTCAACTAGCATTACAGACATATCTTTCCTCTGGCGAAAACACTTATAGGAATTTTGATCATGTTCTGCGTTGGATTAAATATATATTTCTTATTGAATCAATTCAAAACCAGTTTCGGTGTAAGTAATTATGCTTTTTGTTTTTTGTTTCGTTTTTGGTGGAGGATTTTTGTTTGTTTTCTTTTCCTCTCTTAATATGGTCTAGGTAGGCATGGCTGTATAGTTAAGAAGTTCACTTTGCAACGAGGTGATTTCAGGTTCAGTCTCACTGCATGCCACTTTGGAAAAGTGTCTTCTGCTATGGCACTGGACTGACCAATGTCCTGTGAGTCAATTTGGTGGACAGAAACTGTATAGAAATCCGTTTGTGTGTGTGTGTGTGTGTGTGTGTGTGTGTGTGTGTGTGTGTGTGTGTGTGTGTGTCTTACCGCTTGACAAACGGTATTAATTTGTTCACGTCCCCATAACTTAGAGGTTCAGTAAAATAAACCAATGAAATAAAAGCCAGACTTAAGAAGAATAACTACTGGAGTCGATTTGTCCGAGTAAACCCGTTAAGGCGATGGCAGCTGCAAACCAATACCGGAAACGAAAGAATATTTATTTACAAATAAAGCATTCTAACCGGATATTAGAGGGATGTGAGTTCGATCCTCATGGTTGGCTGCCGACGAATTTTTCTGCTTTTAAAACGAAAAAAGGATTTTATCCTTTATATCTATACTGTTCAGTATCTATGCGTTGAATAAAATTTATCTTTCTACTTGTTCTTATAAATATAAGTTTACAAATATTGTTTTTGTCGTTTTTTCTCTTTCATATAATTTCATATATTTTTAGTAATTCTTTTCGATTCCTATTTTGTTACTATGAAATGTTGTTAGAATATCCTGTTTATTGTTTTTTAAATAAAATTTCTCTTGACATAACTGTAATCTTTTCACTCACATACAAGCAGTGTTGAATTTAGGTATATCACCCAACTAGTTAACTGGTTCTTATTTTACAGATCCCGAAAGGATGAAACATAAAGTAGGAAGAAATGCCGCTAAATTTTTTTTTTCTGGCACGATAACGATTCTGCCAGTTCGCCGCCTTAATTCAAAATCAGGTTCCAGCGAGAATCGAACTCACAACCTTCTGTGTGTAAGGCAGACGTGATAACGACTACACTATTGAATCAGTTGCTCGGCATATCACACGATTACGTGTGTGCTTCATATACCAGTGAACCTCTTTAATTTTCTTTCCTTTCTTATTGTATCACAAGACTCTGTCAAGTGATTCCTAACCATTTTTCATATCTCGCACCACAAGAAAATGCTTGATTAATTTTTGCAAACACCAACAAAAGTATTATCAAATTTGAAGGTAAAAATGAAAAAAAATTAATAATTATTTTAAAATTGAACCACGTGTGAAATAATAAAGTTCTTGTGCTTAATAGAACAAAGTTTGTTCTTTTTAACAGTAAATTATTTCATTCTCAAAAGCGATTTCAATGAAGTATATTTTCCCCACTCTTTGACGTAGCCCATGTGATACAATCTAGCATTCCTGGTCGGGGCGCAGGTAGCCCCAACCCCAATCTCTGGAAATCCGGCTCAGTAGGAACGGTACAGCCGAGGTCGGTTCAGTAAGAACTAGTCAAGTACTGGATCGATATAATTAACTGTTAAATATGTGGCCTTGTACCTCAGTTAGAAATTAATTCTATCTACTAAATTATCCTATGTATTATAGAATTGTAAACCATACTTTAGCAGCGTCGATTATAAAGAGTGTCAGCCACTTAAATACAGATACTTTCATTTATGTAGAATATATTAATATATATTCCTTCTAATTTCTCTTTTGAATTTCTCCAATTTCCTGAGCATAAACCTAATATATATATATATATATATATATGGTATTTCTTCTTTCCCTAACTTATGTATCTTTTGTCTCCAGTCAGAAAGAAACTCATCATAGTATCCTCTTGCTGGTATTAATAACAGCTGTGAAGTACAGCTGGATAGATTCAGTATCTTTATCAAGGACACATCGTACCATCTAATAAGAACCAATGACATTTAGGGCAGTAAGTTTTGTGGCTTATCAACTCAGCTGTGACTCACATATTAACTATATATAGATGAATAAAAACACGAAAATATTGTTATACACTTACACGTGTATTCGTGCGTTTGTGCTTTACATAGTGGTAAAACTATTTTTTCTCAATCATAACAATTTATAGGTATAGTACTTCCAAGATCAGTAAAAGAAGAACCGATCAAGTACTGGTAGAGGAAACTGCTAATACAATCGATTGTCTTGTTGCATCTCGGTAGACTCGTTATTCTAACAAGGGACACACGTACTGGTTCTATTTCACTTCTTTTACTATTATTAACTCGTTAAGGTGGCGAGCCGACAGAATCGTTAGCATGCCGGGCAAAATGCTTAGCAGTATTTTGTGCGTCTTTACGTTCTGAGTTCAGATTACGCCATGGTCGACTTTGACTTTCTTCCTTTGAGGATCGATAAAACAAGTACCAGTTTAAAAGTGGAGTCTATGAAGTTGACTTACACCCTCCCCGAAATTACTGGCCTTATGCCAAAATTCGAAACCATTATTACTCAGCTAGTTGTCTATTTAACCAATTAATTAATTGTTTAGCCAATCGATCAATCAGATAGATTCGCCAAAGTCTTTTCCTCGCTTTTGACGATCTTATCAATGACATGCTCAGTTTACCCCAGGTCTGTTCCAAGTCTGTCCCAATTTTGCTCCAGATCTGTCTGTCTCCTGGTGTAAGGATTCTATATTTGTATTTATATGAATGTGAGTGATAATGTAAGCTTTGAGAGAAAGAGCAAGTCAGAGAGAGAACGGGAGAGAGAAATAAAGAGAAAGAGAGTTTCCGACTATCCTCAGCCAAAATATGTCACCTTGCACCTTTGCTTGAAATTAATTCTTATATAACTATACATCTCTTCTAGGTCGTTAAAGTAAAGTACCAATGTAGGGAAGCGGATTAGCAGAATCGTTAGAGCATGGGATGAGATGTCTTGCGGTATTAATTCCAGTTGTTTGCTTTCTTAGTTCTTGAGTGGGAGACATCTTACTCCATCACCCGGTATGATATGGCCGACTTGTCTTTGGATACCTTTAATGAGCTTCAGTCTGTTGCAAGCATTCGGGCTAGGACACCAGTTGAGAATAACTTCCTCTTTCTCTGTCATGGATGCAGCCATTCCCTTACTGACTAAGAAGTAAAAAACATCTATGCAAACACTGATTAGAAAGGATGTCACTCATACTATTTAAGAGAAGTCCGATCAATATTTATGTTAAAAGAAAATACAGAAATACAGAGAACACCTTAGCGTATTATGAGCTGTAGCTCGTGTGTGTGTGTGTGTGTGTGTGTGTGTGTGTGTGTGTGTGTGTGTGTGTGTGCGCGCGCGCGCGCATGTAAAGCAGTGAATTCTTTAACACACAAATAAGTATTGTGATACTTGATGACACTAACATTTTTACATATAATACCAGGGGACTAGTTCCGTCATAAGGCATGAGCACATTCGATAATTGTCCGTGTGCATCACTGGTCTAGGGCCCCAATTCTGACCTATGTGCGCTGTAGCTTCCAGTCAATAAGCAAATATTAAAACGGGACCAGTGCACTGATTTGTCCCAGGGTCTATAATGTTGCTAAGACTGCTTTGAGGGGATCCAACATGGTTTTCTACGCTACCGTGCTATGCTTTTGTACACTATACCATAATGTATTATTCTATAATGATCAAATGGACGAAACGATTGGCTAACAGACAAAGAAAACAGTCTACTTTGCCAGTTCATAACCGTGTTTTGTATCCATGAGACAGGTGATAAGCTTAGAAGATTATCAACTCGATTACTTGAGATATTCACATTATCTATTTTACATGTATGAAAATAGAATACGATATTGTATTATAATAATATTTTAAAATTACATGTTTTTAATTGTTTGTACAATCGTGTTTGTGTTTTTCTGGGGTGGGCGGTTTAAGCAATACAGTACTCATTTCTGTATTTCTGTACCATTTAATAAATGTAAATCGTACAGAATCACAGAAGGTAAATCTTCGCTTTCGCAAACTAACGAATGACTTGTCAGTTTTACAATGGAGCTACTATTTACACTGCGAACTAAACCAAGCGTGGCACTTAAATAACACCTAGGAAGACTCGATCATTCAGATTAAATTGTTTTTGTCGGAGGTACAATACACTGTTGTTAACTAGTTGTCAGGTACCCAATCAACTTAGCAACACTTTTGCACTCTCTCTCCCTCTCTTTCTCTCTCACTCTACCTCATACACATACACACACACACACATGTATGCATATAAACATTGTACATTCATACATATATGTATAAACACAATACATATATATATATATATATATATATATATATACACACACACACACACACACACACAAACATTATGCACACACACATATGTATATATATGTGTATATATATATTTATATATTTTTTCATTTTTTATTTTATCAGTTTCAGCTCAAAGCTGTAGCCATGCTGGGGCACCGCCATTTTGCTACCCTGTTATTATTGAGAGCCTCCTCTGATATATGACATTCAGTAAATAAGGGAGTTTGATGTCGCTATCCTCATTAGCGCCTCCTGCTGCGATTTAAGTTCATCTGGGTCTCCTGACAGTAAGAGATCCAGTTTTGATTTGAAGACACCTACATCTATTTTGTGTAAGTCCCTCAGGTTCTTTGGGAGAATATTAAAAAGTTGTGGACACCTGAAGCACAGGCTGTTGCAGTAACTGGTCCTAAAGCGCGTTGGTTTCTCTTTTCTGGTCTTTAACAGATTCTTCGGAAACTTCGTTGCTAATCTCTTTGCGCTTGCCTTATCATGTTGCATTGCATTGTCCTGCAGAATTATGTGTAGCCTTACAAGGGCAAAAGGACATATAAATTCGTTCTTTTTTTCTTTCCATTTGCACTATTGATCATAGAAGCCATAGCTCTTCAAAGCCTATGCAAGCAGATTATCAGGTCATATTCCATGCCATTAGAAATAAACATATTTCTTCCATTTGCTAGTTCCTCTTCATCTGGAATATTAAAATTTCTCCTACAATAAAGTCAGCTTGCTCAAGAGGAAAAGAAGTTAGAGTAATTTGGAGTGAAAGTTGAACACTTAAGATAAATTTTTCTAATTATTCTTGACTAGTTGTTCGTAGTTTCCAAAGCAATTTACGGTGGAGTTGTTATGAGAGAATGAAGCAAGGTCGAATAAAAAAAAAAAACGAGATGTGATGTATAAATCTTGCATACCTTAAGGTCTCTATAAGGAAAAATTAAAATATTTCATATTTTTTTGCAAATAAACTTAAGGAAATCTGTATAAACTACAAGGGTTTGCTTCTGTTGATATCAAATGCTATCTTTTTTTAGCTGAATGAAATGAAATATAGGATTTTGCCTACATGACGTCTGTCTATAAAGAAAAATTTAAATATTTCCTATCACGTTTCTTCGTAATAAAAGTTACGAAGCACAGTGTAAACGACGTGGATTTGTTTATGTTAATATGATTGCGAAATAAAATTTTACTAAATGATGTCTCATTTAGTAAAAAAAAGGCGTTAATTAGCTTTACTAAATAAAGTTAGCCATAAAATATTCCCTATCACGTTTCTTTCTAAGTAAGTTTACAATTTTATGAGTTGCAGTCTAAACGAGGTGGAATTTTTGTTTAGTTTAATTGATAAAAATTTATCTTTGCACTGAAATAAAAAGACGTTAATCAGCTTTACTAAAAAGACCAAGCTATAGAATTAACCCTTATGGTAAGTTTGTGTCTTGAAGGAAACTAAAAATATCCCTAACCACGTTTTAAATAAACTTATGAAGTACTGTCTGCACACGTAGATTTGCCAATACTGATACAAGATCTTAATACTCGTTAACTTTACTATTTGGAATAAAAAATCTAGAATGTTGTCTAAATGAGATGAACTATAGAATTATGATATTTACATTACTTTCGTGTCTATAATGAAGATAAATAATTTCTTATCTCTTTAAATTGTAAATAAACTTACGGAATAGTTTGAAATCACATAGATTTTCCAATGTCAATAAAAAATGTTAATAAGGTTTACCAATTGATGGGAGATATCGTATTTTCTTCATCATAAGTCATGAGTAGTAAATTTGCAAACATGTCATCGATTTTTTTGTGACTATTACTGATGATACAATAAGCCTGAGAAGTATGCAAATTTTCGGGTCAGGTAAGAGAACATACGGCAGTCATAATTTTTAATATATACGTTGTTACGTGCATGTGTAGCCTGAGTGTGTGTATGTCTAAGTAAATATGTGTGTGTGTGTGTTTATATATATAATACATATATATACGTGTATATATATATATATATATATATATATATATATATATATATATATATATATATATATATAATGCATATATAAATATACTAGCAGCTAAACCCGATTTCACCCGGCCTGTTTGGATGATGTGGCTGTGATCGTTTTCAGTTAGGCATAATCTATAACAGCGTTTCTCAACCTTATCATTTCGGGTCCCCTGTTTTGATTGGAGCCTCTAGCTGTTTGAAGATTTCATTAACCTCCTGCCAGAAAATGGCTTCAGGAGTTGTGAAGAAAAAATTTGTACGTAGTCTGTTTCTGAGAGCTATTCTATTGGACGTCTGTATAATCATTAAAACATTTATTTAATTATGAACATAGAAAGAAATTATACATTAATCCCAATTTTTGTAAGCAGTTGTATCCGTAAAAATTTTATTTGCAGAGAGCAGAAATTGAAAGATATATGAAATGGACGTGCATGTGTGTGTGTGTATGTGTGTCATTGACTTACGTTGGCTGGCACGGCAAGTACGAAGCTTTTGAGGCGGCAGATGACTGGGGTGATTTGGAAGATGTGAAGAAATGCCGTCTTTTCAGTGGAGCGCTTCTTTGTAGGCAACGTTTCTCGTTTTCCCTTTTGATGTACAAATGTATAGACTTGTGGCCTGCCAACACGGGAGCATCCAACGTAATGTTGACCGTGGGAGAACACTTGCTCTGTGAGATTTAAACCAACCATTTGCAATGATTGACCCTGTGCCTTATTTATTGCCATTGCAAAGGAGAGTTTGACAGGAAATTGAAGCCGCTTAAACTTGTAGATCGTATCGGAGGGAGGGAGGGAAGGAGGGACATTGGAGTTATAAGAACATCTTGACCAGCAGCCGGTCCATTCAAGATGGTTGCTTGTAAAACTCGGGAGTATAAATTTTGATTATCATGCACGTGCCGTTACACATTATTGGAGCATCCAAATTCCGCAGCAGGTGAGCGCCCCTCCTCAGAACTTTCCAGCAAATAATTCCTCCCCTCCGGAAATTTCCAGGAAGTAATTCCTCCCTTCCTCGGACCTTTCCAGGAAGTAATTCATCTACTTCCTCCCATTTCTCGAAACTTTCCAGAAAGTAATTCCTTCCATTCCTCCCCTTCCTTGGAACTTTTCAGGAAGTAACTCCTCCCCTTCTTCACCCTGCTTGGAACTTTCCAGGAAGTAATCCCACCCCTTCCTCCCCTTCCTTGAAACTTTACAGGAAGTAATTCCTCCCCTCCTCCAAATCCGTTGAATTTCCAGGAAGAAATTAAACCTCCTCGGAACTTTCCAGGAAGTAATTCCTTCCACCCTTGGAACGCTCCAGGAAATAATTCCTTCCCCTCATCGGAACTTTCCAGGAAGTAATTCGCAGCCCTCCTCGGAACATTCCAAGATGTAATCTCCCTCCTCGGAACTTTCCATGAAGTAATTGGCCCCCTCCTCGGAACAATCCAGGAAGTAGCTCATCTTTGAAACTTTCCAGAAAGTACAATTTCTAGGCATAAGTTCGACTCTCCAGGCATAAGTTCAACCTCGGAACTTCTCAGGAATTCCTCGGGATTTTCCAGGAAATCCTCGGAACTTTCCAGCAAGCTTCGGGTCTTTCCAGGATTCATCGGAACTTTCCAGGAATTCATACCCCCGGAACTTTCCCAGAAGTAGCTCATCCCCGGAACTTTCCAGGAAATCCTCGGAACTTTCCAGGACCACCAATCCTTGGAATTTTCCAGGAAGTCTTCGGATTTTCCCAGCGATCCTCGGAACTTTACAGGAAATCCCATCCTCGGGACTCTCCATTAAATAGCTCATCCTAGGATTTTGCTCGGAAGCATCAGACGTGGGATGGTGAACGGACCAGGGTTCTGTTCTCTAATGAGAAAAAATGGAATTTGGATGTCCCCGACAGTTATAAGTATTACTGGGCAGATAAATGTATACAAAATTCTACTTATCCTAAGTAGCAGAACAGCGGAGGAGGTCTTATAGTGTGGGGAGAAATATCTGCCAATGGGGAGCTGCAACTTGTCATCATAGATGGCCGTTTCAATGTTGCACGATACATCGATATGTTGGACGGGGCTCACATTGACGAAGAAGGAAGAAGGCTCCATGGCGAGAACTTCTTATTTCAACAAGACAATGCTCGTATTCATAAAGCAAAGGCAACTTTGGATTTCCTCCATGCAACTGTCATGGCCAACAAAATTTCCCGACCGTAATCCTATAGAGAATGCCTAGGGATGTCTCACGAATATTGTGTACAGCGAAGGCAAGCAGTATTCGTCTGTTGATAAACTTGAAACGACAATAAAGGAGGCCTGAGAAGAGCTTCTACTTGATCTGCTGCAGAAGTTGATTAAGAGTATGAAATCGTGTGTCTTTGAAGTAATTCAGAAAGGTGGTGGTCAGACACACTATTGTTGATGTATTGCATGTGGATATCATTGAAATATATTATAATTTCCGTTTTGCATCATTTTTGCAACATTATTCAACCTGGCGTTATAGTTTTGAACTGGTGGTTTCTGGCTCAGTATTTTTTTTAATTATTGTCTAATTTATTTTTGGATTTCAATAAATTTGAAAATTGCAATGTCTTCTTCTATTCCATTTCCTATCTAGAAATGAGTTTCATTAATCTGGATAGTGTAGTTCGCCAGAAAAAAATCAGACAGCGCTCTGGCTTTATAGTTATGAAGAGCAGTTTACGTGCCACATAGTTTTGTTTTGAAATCCTGTACAATATATATATATTTTACAAATCTATATTTTTCAGATATTTGAAATACTATAAAACTGGAGAACTTTTATAGCAACAAAGTATGTCTTGCGGTAGCATTATTAAAAAATTACAACCAAAGCATGTTACTCATAGACATGGGCAAATGTGTCCGGCTCATGGTTTATCGAAGCCAGCCGAGCGCAGAACCAGCATGAAAGAAAAATCTAAAAACCAAATCGAATCCAAAAGCCAAGACACTGTTCCCACGAGCGTCACACCAATTGAAAAATCAGAAAACACCGCCTGTCAAAGACCTAATGGTATACCCTTGCTAAGAGAATCCAGTAGTCTTTTACCTCCGAGTCAACCTGTAGTCCTGCGATCGGGGAAGAAAGAAGACATATCAAAAGAAACTATGTTGATTCTAAACAGATCAGGTTTACGTCAGGATAATACGAGCCGAAAAGTAAGCTAAGTTAATTAAAAAACATTTTTGTTATTTATTTACGTATTCATGAATGCATTTGTATTTTCGTTATTGCTTTAGATTAATGTAAACTCCCTTGATGTAAATGATGTTAAAGGTTTTTCAAGTAAATGAATGACGGATTGATTGGGAAATACGGTAAGGAAAGTTGTGTCGACAAGTTATGACTCGCTGATGTTGTAATAAGAAAATAATACGGTATGTTATTAGTGTTTGCCATGAATTTCGTTCTTGTTAAGTTCAAACACACTTAAACACCTATAGCCGTTCGCTGATATTATTATAGCCCCCTTCTGAATTTAATAAATGAAGTTTGATTCTGAAAATAGATCACATTCAAGTATGAAATTTTTTGAATATTCGGTTAGTCTTGGTATTTTTCGATGGTTTAAGAACATTTGTTATAACGCCGATATATATAAAATACCAGTAAAGTTCGAATGGTGATTACTTTGCCACTTCCTGGAGATAACGAAGAGGTGGGTGTCTGAGAGAAAGAGAGAAAGAGAGAGAGAGAGAGAGAGAGAGAGAGTGTGTGTGTGTGTGTGTGTGTGTGTGTGTGTGTGTGTGTGTGTGTGTGTCTGAGAGAGTTATATTTATACATATATAGCCATACATATTTCTATTTTTACTATTGTTATTGGTTTTCTCGTTGCCTTCAAAATATGTCCGTTTTTTTTGTTTTTTTTTTTTAAATAGTCTCCAAGAGTTTAAGGCAGCGAGCTGGCAGAATCGTTAGCACACCGGGCAAAATGCTTAGCAGTATCTTGTCCGTCTTTACATTTCTGTGTTCAAATTCCGCCGAGGTCGACTTTGCCTTTCATCCTTTCAAGGTCGATAAAATAAGTACCAGTTGAGCACTGGGGTGGATGTAATCGACTTATCCCCTCACCCCAAACTGCTGGCGTTGTGCCAAAAATTGAAACTAATGGTATAAAGGTATAAGTAGCATCATCACGGAATATTTGCTCGTTTGCAGAAAGTTTGACTATTTAAAAAAAAGACGTGTTTTTAACAAAGTTGTTAGTTGTATTTCTCGAGGTTTCAAAAGCAGTTTATGAAGTAAGTGATTGGTCGGTCGGTCGGTCGGTCGGTCGGTCGGTCGGTCGGTCAGTTGGTTGGTTTGTTGCTTGCTTGCTTGCTTTCTTGCTTGCTTTATAATGCGAATATGCTGATATTTTGGTAGAATGCGACATGAAGGAAATTAGTGACAGTGAAGTTACATTCGGTAATTATTTGGATACGTGTTACTTGAAAGAAAGATATAACTTGTTCCACAATAGGGCCATGAGTCGTGAGTTGAAGTTCCTCAAAATTAATTGACCGTCACCTCAGCAAAAGTAACTATCTATCTGTGGTATTTCTTTCTTTAGATTAGTAAATAGAAATAAACCATTAACATCGTTGATCTCGGCTAAATGGCAAGTTCCTATACCAACACTGAATAAGAGTTAGATTCTTTTATTCAAAACGCCTGACAAACATTACTCCTCTGTGTGTGTGTGTGTGTGTGTGTGTGTGTGTGTGTGTGTGTGTGTGTGTGTGTGTGTGTGTGTGCGTGCGTGCGTGCGTACGTGTGTATGTGTGTGTGTTTATATCATTTTATTTTAAAGCGACACGCGTTAACTTATATACGCTACCTCTGGTTTCATGGCTTTTGTCTTTAAGCTCTGTTTAGCATCAAAAATCTGCTTGTCAAAATGAATAACATGCCCCCAAGAGCGCTAAATTAGCATCCCTTAACTGTGAAGAACACATTCACAGTTATGACTATATACACCACAAGGTCCAGTCTTTGCTGTAGTGTGGTGGCTTGTATGCTTTAATGACCATGAGAGCGATGCTACAACAGCACAAGTTCTTGTAAGGCCTCTCCTGCTGGACAGGTCAAAAGATAGAGGCCAGCCTTGTAAGGACCACTTCTTCCTAGCGGTAAAAATCGGTTTATGTAAGGCCAACGCCCCCATCTAGATTTAGGAAAAATTACAGAGAAATCGATGACAATTCAAAACCAACAAGACCTGGGAGAACTTCCTTCAGTGAGGCGGGATACAGAATCAGAGCTGAAAAAGTGGTAATCTGACTGGAGAGAAGCAAAAAGATAGACCAGGGTCAAAAACACTGGAGAAAAGTCGTGAAAGTAGTAATATATCCATACAAAGTCCTTGATATTTTTTTCATTTTGATATCATTTACCAAGAATAAAGCGATGAGCAGGCAGAAACGTTAGCACGCTGGAGAAATTGCTTAGCGGTATTTCGTCCGTCCTTTAAGTTCTGAGATCAAATGCCACCGGAGTCGACTTTGCCTTTCGTCCTTTCGAGTTCGATAAAATAAGGAGCCAGTTGCGTATTAAGGTCGATGGTATCGACTAGCTCACCCCTCCAGAATTTTATGCCATACTGCCTATAGTAGAAAGGATATCTTTTATCAAGAATGACACCAATGAGTGTGTGCGTGTGTCTCTGTGTGTAGTATGCTTGCATGCTTATAACTATTTTATGCATGTATTAATTTTGATGATTGACAGAATTATTATAGTGGATTTAGTTACAAATCCCAACATTTGGAGAGCCAATCTTAGCTAAGATTAACTTTGCCTCCCGTACTTTCGGAGCCGATAAGATACGATATCAGTCAAATATTAGGAGTGAGGAAATTTGGGAGAGGAAATGTTAAGCCCCTTCCACAAATTTAGGTCTTATATCTACGTTACAAACTATATATCTATATATATAAAAATGAGAATGTGTGTCTGTCTGTCTGTCTGTCTGTCTGTGTGAATCCCTAAAACTCGAGAACTACGCAACCAATTTCATTCAAACTTTACACATGCCTTACTTAGGGTTCCAGTTGTGTTTTAGTCAAAAAAAATTATTAACTTCTTGCAGAGTTCGAGCACACGGCAACATAATATCTCCTCCACTATTTAAGTATTACGTGTCAAAAGTGAAACAAAAACACTCATGTCAAATACTTTCACTTTAAAAATGAAACTATTCCACTAACTGAAACAATCACATTTCGATACTGTAGTGACAGATACTTTCACAGAGAGAGAAAGAGAGAGACAGAAAGAGAGAGAGAGAGAGATGTATATGTATACATATACATGTATATGTACACCATTTGGATACTGTAATGACAGATACTTTCAGAGAGAGAGAGAGAGAGAAAGAAAGAGAGAAAGAGAGAGAGAGAAAGAGAGAGAGAGAGAGAGAGAGAGAGAGAGAGAGAGAGAGATGTATATGTATACATATAGATGTACACGTATATGTATATATATATAGATCTATACATACATGTATATGTATACATATGTGTAGATGTATATATATATATATATAGATGTACATGTAATATGTACACATATATACATATATACATGCATACAGATATCTATACATATATACACCCATCACACACACATACACATCCACACAAACACATACATTAGTCATTTGTTTTCTTATCCAAAACTACGTCAAAAGTACTGAATGGATCTTTATGAAATTTGGAAATTATATTCTTTGCATAACGGCCATAACTCCCATGAAAATTCATATATTTTTGATGTTGATGAAATTTTAACCCGAACATAACAGATGAGCATTATTTAGAAAATGATGTCACACGTTATCGAGGCTACAATTCTTTCTGGATGTGCAAAAGGGGATGACGTCTGTATTCCAAGAATTCCTCTTACTCCATCAGGAGCAGACATTCCTTTTACATTCAGAAGACTACAATTCCCCCTTCGTGTGACTTTTGCCATGTCCATAAACAAATATCAGGGTCAAACACTGTCTGTAGCTGGTCTTCTCTTGGAAGAGCCCTGCATCTCACATGGACAACCGTATGTTGGCTGCTCAAGAGTGGGCAGCAACAAAAAACCTATTTGTATATGCTCCACAAGGGAAAGCAAGGAACATAGTTTACAACAGCAAGAAAGTATGTACATGATCACCTTCTTTTACGAAACTTCATTGACTTTCATATATTTATATTGATATACATATATATACGTGTGTTTGGGGGCGTGTGTGTATATACATCTCTATATATAAAGATGATGCGTAGTCTAGACGGCGTTTTTAGATTTCATTATTCTCTTTAACCCGGGCAACGCCGGGTATTTCTGCTAGTTATATATATAATTCTTCTATACTTTCAAGACTCTTTTTGATTAGGCAACCCACATAGATATGTGTGTGTGTGTGTGTGTGTGTGTGTGTGTGTGTGTGTGTGTGTGTGTGTGTTTACGTGTGTGTGTGTTTACGTGTGTGTGTTTACGTGTGTGTATGTGCAAGTGTGTATGTGCAAGCGTGTGTGTGTAAATGTATATGTGTGTGCATGCACTTACACACATACACACACATTATTAAAAATTTTTATTGGTCTATCTCAAGTTGTTTCCAGTTGTATCAGGTATAAAGCTTGAAGTTGCTCACACTGAGTTCCCAAACCGATCACATAATTCAAACAGCTTATGTATGTTCGATTTTTAAAGAAAAGAACTACTTGGAACCCAATTATTCAGTTTATACTACATTGCAATAAACATATGTGTGTGTGTGTTGTATATATATATATATATATATATTGTTGTACTTGGAGATGGTCATATTGCCAGTTTAGCCAATATATATATATATATATATATATATATATATATATATATATATATATATATATATAAATTAAAAGGGTAAAGGTTTATCAATTTATTAATTTATTAATAAATCAACAATTAACAATTTTTACCAAGCCCTTCGGTATGTAAGCACCATTATCGGTGGAGAACTTATTTAAAAGTTCATATACATTTATAAACATAATTAAGGGATCAGCAAATATTTGCTTCACCATATACCGAAGTTCAGAAATAGCAGCTAGAAAAAGCTGAGACTCCAACAGGTTTCAATGAATATAAACAATTTCTTCAATGGTATTTCTGTATGGGTGGTACTTTTCCTTCCTCAGATCTAGGATTGTATCTAGGAAGTCGACCTCTGTCAAATCGGTGCTAACTGTTATAGATAAGCCAAATTCATTGTACATCTTTATCAGACCCTTCATGAACTTGTCTATGATATGACAATTTATTTAGCTTGAAATTGCCAGGCCATCATCCTTATACAGGGCCGAAGTATGGGAGTAAGTGCGCTTCCTTAGAGTATCCAGGATAAATAACTCGACAAGGTCAGCAACCTCAACCCCGTCGTAGCGCCCTATAGATACGCCGAACAGTAGGTCACCTTCACATTTTAGCCAGTATGAATCATCATGAATTAGGGTTGACTTTCCAACGTTTATGATGATTGATATCGATGTCTATGATTTTGGTGACTTGCCTATCAAAATTTATGGCCTTCATGAGGAAGGATTTTGATATTGAAGGGTAGAAATCCACGATATTGAACTGGATGAATTTACAAGTAGCTTTATTCTCGATGACGAAAGCCATAATTTTGCAGAAAAGTAATTGGGACTGGTGTATTTGCTGCCAATCTATGTCAGTTTTGTCTACTAGCTTTAGATACGCCATATTAGATAACAGCCATGCTTACCTTTCTTTAATTAGGAATTTGATTTACATATTTGATGGAGTCAACATTACTAATACCAACATCACACTAGTTGCTTTAGAGTATCTAGCCGTACTTGACAATCAGTTATACTACTCTTGTTCATTAATGGTTTCATTTTGTGGGAAAACACAGGAAACCACCAACTTTTTACAATACTTTCACTTTCACTTTGTCTTGGATCCAAAGAAACACTAAAATATCTTGTTTTTAACAATTTTCACTTAATATGTTAAACATTTTTGATGATAATGTTGAGTAGAATGAACTCGAAACCATATGGTTAGGAAATGATATTCTTAACCACCCTACTACGTCTGCGCCAATAATAAATGATCATCTCATATAAATAATGCATAAATTAAGCAGCCGGTTAAGTGTATTGACATTAATAAATTTTAAATTTTATATACTCCAAATGCATTTTCAACTTCTTTATTTCTTTCATGAATACTTGGATGGATTAGTAACTCTGTGTGTGTGTGTGTGTGTGTGTGTGTGTGTGTGTGTGTGTGTGTGTGTGTGTGTATGTGTGTGTGTGTGCATACGTGTGTGCATACATGTGTATATTTGTGTGCGTATGTACGTGCGCGTATACACACACGCACACACTCGCATACATGCAAACATTGCCAATCACTTGTCATTATAGGGATTTACATTTACCCAAATTTAGGAATAAACGTAGCAAGAAACCGTGTATTTATTTATTTATTTATTTATTTAATATATAGATAGAGAGAGAGCGAGAGAGACAGACATACAGACAGACAGACATACAGACAGACAGACATACAGACAGACAGACATACAGACAGACAGACAGATATGTATATATATGTACACACACACACACACTGTCATTTATAACGTCATAATATAGATTTACATGAAGTCACTGCTTAAAATAAGTGATAAAACGTAATAAAAACGCAAATATCACAAAGTAACCTCAAGTAGATGCTATTGTAAATGCTTCGGACCTTACCAACTCTGATGGTGATCGTGCATACATAAAGACGAACACAAACTTGTCAGCATAGGTACAGTATATCATTTTACTTTTTTACTAATTAAGATCTAACAAAAACATGTACAAGCAATAATTCTTTAATATGCATGGAAGATGATCGAGGGATGAAAACAGAGAGACAAATACAATACACACTCGTACAAAAAATATATATGTAAAGACAGAAACGTATGCAAACGACCACGGACAGGTAAAAATACAAACACAGATATACGAGGTAAAAGATTTAGTGGCGTAACATGTCCATTTTGCCCGTCACAGTCACAAATCCAAACATATACACATTTTATTTATTTTGTTAAAGCGTTTTGATGGTTATTTCTACAGAATATTGACGACGGCAGCGGCTGTGGTGGCGGGGGGGGGGGGGGGAACACAACGATTTAAATAAGGGAATCTCTACGTAGATGATCCACATTCTAGAAAGAGCAGATTGGGCTCTCTCTCAAATCACACCCTATCATCTGCAATAATTTTGTGAGTGTGTGTGTATGTGTGTTACTTTGCAAATATAATTATCTATGTATGAGTATTTGTAAACAAGTACATCTTTTACTTGTTTCGGTTATTGGACTGCGACCATGCTGGAGCACCACATTGTAGGGTTTAATAGAACAAATCTATCTCAGTTCTAATTTTTTAGTCTGGTGCTTCTTATTCTTTCGGTTTCTTTTGTCAAATCGCCAAATTTTGGGAACGTAAGCAAAGCAACACTGGTTGTCAAACAGCAAAGGAGGACAAGAAGCACAGTCACAAACACACACACACACACACACGACGGGCTCCCTCGCAGTGTTTTTTCTACCAAATTTACTCAAAAGGCGTTAGTCCTTCCGGAGCTGTAATGAATGACACTTACTCAAGGTACTGCGCAGTTGGATTGAACCCAAAACCATGTGGTTACAAAGTGAGCTTCTTAATCGTATAGCCATGCCTGCGCCTATGTATATAAATGTGTGTACATTTGTCCATGAATGTATAGACAAATTTTCAAAGATTGTAGAAGTTATTGTCAGTTCCCGGAAAGAAATTGAAGGAAGAAAAAGAAACGAAGGTTAAAATTTTCAACAATTTTTTTTCTTTTTCGTCATCTCCGATGTTTAAAGCATGATAATCCGAATAAATTTCTGGAAACAATTACAAATTTAAAAGGTCAACGTGGTGGACAGCTCATTTTGAATTTGTGCACTCTCTGAACAAAACAATCTGTTCTTCGTTTTGTAAGGTAGTAAACTGCGAGCAAAATTGAATGCTATTTCTTCGAGATCGAAGAAACGTTCAACGAAACCAGCTAGATATCCCTCAAACAATGTTAGATTTTCCCGTGATATGATCAGCCTGATGTACATTTGATCAGCTACTGAACAGAAACTTTCTTCATGCCAAGTGCATTACGCAGAATATTTTCTACTCTCTCACGGGATATGCTAATAGCATTGGCTATTTGATTTATAAGCAATCGCCTGTCACCCATCACCATGTGGTAAACACAATGTTTTCTTCGGTGGTGACCGTTGCAGTACATCTAGACGTTGGGTCTTCTCCAAGACCCTCACTTCTCCTAAATTCATCTTCCCACTTTTGTACTGTTGATAAAGCTACAACATCATCTTTTAATGTAGCCACCATGTCAGCATGAAAGTCTTTAGGGGCTAATCCCTTTTTTCTGCAGGTACATGAGAAAACACGATGCCAAATTTTGTCCACTTTCAAGAGAAGTCGCTACTAGATACTTCTGGATTCTCTTTTGAATAGTCAGATGACAGTTTACCTGGAACAAAACAATGCAATTCTTATAAGAAGGGTTGAAATTAATGCTTGCAAGATTTCACAGCACTAGCGTCACTCTTTCATAGTAATCTTATGAACTTTTCAATCCACCCGCGTGTATACATACATATATATAATATATAATACATATATATATATATATATATATATATATATATATATATATATATATATATATATATATATATATATATATATTCAGAAAAGGGACCTCGTTCGATTGTTATGTTCACATGTTTTGGATGTTGCACCCCACACCCGGCTTTCTTCATGTACAAATCAAATTCGGTAATTTTCTCAGATTTTGGAACTGAATCTTTTTTTAAACCCACAGAGGATAAACTATTCTCATTCCCTTGTTCCTACAAGATATATTCATTTATTAGTTACTCTCTCACTTAAGGCGTTGTTTGCTCATTCAGTATATATTGTTTTCGCTGACGTAGCGACTCAGCTCACGTTCACAAGCTAAACTACAATTAATCAACGCTTATAGCCTCTGTTTAAGCACTTGATCAGTACTTGTATTCATTCTCTAAATTGTCGTAGGTTTAATGTTATTTCTTTCTTTTTAAAAAAGGTTTCCCTTTGTTGTTTATTTGAATGCTAGACCTACTGAGGTTATCGAAAGCCAGCATATAAGCTGGTTCTTTCAGTTGTCTTATCACTGCATAATTTTGGCCAATATAGATCACTATTAGTTTCCACGAATTCCGTTTTTATGCTATCAGTTAATGTTTTCCTGTTTTGTTTGGGTTTATGTAATTAAGTACATGTTAGCGTTTCAGTGAATTCATATAATAGTGTGAGCACAAAACTAATGATGAGATTTACGAACACATTTAACCCCTCTTTCTCATTGTGGCTCATCGCAGGATAGAGTTCGCTCTGGCCACTGCTATCGTGCTGAACATCAAATAATATCAGATGCTATATTTTGGAAACTTCCACTCCCTAACCGGACGAGAAAACTACTCAATTGTATTACTTGGTAGAGACACGCAACATGAAATTGATGACCCACCAAAGTTAATGACAAACATGGATTCCTGACGAGATTTGGTGAAACGTATTTCGGTGGCGACCACTTGAAGAACTTTTCAGTAGTAGAGATGTTTCGTTCATATCTACAGCTGACTGTCAACATTGATTTTGCCAACTACTGGCAATGCTTACTTGTGATCATAGTAACTCATTATTTAGTAATTGTACTAAATGTTTTATCTAGTTGTCATCGGTTTCAAATTTTAAAGCAAGACCAGCAATTTCGGAGGAGAGGTTAAGTCGATTACATCGACTCCTCTGCTCAATTGGTATTTATCTTATCGTTCTCCGACAGGATGAAAGGTAAAGTCGTCTTCGGCGGAATTTGAGCCCAGAACATAAAAACGGGCAAAATACCGCAAAGCATTTATGTTGGCGTGCTAACGATTCTGCCAGCTCGTCACCTTATCTAGTCGTCATATTAAAATCTTTTTAAATATGACAACCTCTGACATAGCCTATGATTAATATCGTGTTAAGAGTACATATTATTTCATGTATTAGATATTGTAATCTCTTAATGCATGAAAATATCCGCCAATCGTAAAGCTGCTTATCGTCAATTGCCGGTCTCCACGGATAACTATGTGAAAGATATCAAATCTCTATCTAGATCAATATAAGCAAATATTGTTTTGCTTTCTATAAAATGTATTTAAACGGTTTTAATTATATTTCAAAACATGGAAGATATAGTTTAATTGCTCTGTTTTATTTTGCCTGTGGCATGCATTATTTCAATGAATGTGCCAACTACTATGTATACATTTCAATAAATAAATTTTTAAAAACGAATCAGTGATAATTTGATACTTACTGTGACTTAATAACTTTATGAGACACATTTTTCCTCTCGAAGCAGACATCCTGACTGCATTCAGAACCAATCTCTATCTCCCTCTCTCTCTCTCTGTTTCTATTTCACTTATAAAATAAGAGAGCATGTTCTTTCTTCTCTTTTGCTGTTATATGTAGAACATTCTCATGAATGTGCTCGAAGTTCAGTTTTGGTATCTACTGACTTTGTTAGTTACTAAGTCAGTAACTAACAACGGAGTACATTCCTGTGTTTTTCTGATGATCTGGTGTATAGAGTGGTTATAAAACCGTCTATGTAATGATTACCGCATATATACTTGTAGACGCTAGTGAAAGACATGTACAGACTATGTATGATGTAACAATAAACAAATTTATTTCAACCGAATGACCACTTTTATTCGGATCTTGAATATATACTCTATTAATGTCGTACAATGCATAACATACCAAACGAAAATTGAAGAACAAATTATGTTTAATACTTGATTGAAAGACGTACATGGATTTACATGGTGTTCTAAGCAAAGGTTAACTGTTACGCTGTCTCATTTGAAATAGCAACTTTTCAGTTTGTGTGTGTGTGTGTGTGTTTATGTGTGTATTCAATGTTATATACATATATATATATATATATATATATATATATATATATATATATATATATATATATATATATATATATATATATATATATATACATATATATATGTATGTATGTATGTATGTATGTATGTATGTATGTATGTATAAACATGATTTGCAGCGTAGCCATCTTGGTGGGGGTGCAATGAAACAGCTTGCTGATCCGACAAATCAGTTTTCTCTCTATTTTTTCTATACGTGGCACATTGCAGACATTCTGCCTCTCTCCTGACAGATATTATAAAACAACATTCATAAAATACAATGATTTTGAAATTTTAGCTTGTTTAACGTTTCAAGCGTGTGTTTCTCCGGGCTTTCATGTATGAGAGGTTGTGCGTGTACATGCATATCGGAAATATATTTTTAACTGTGATTGTATGATGCCTAATGACAGCAATCTATAAAAGTTATGACTTTAAACAACTGCCAAATGAAAATACAAGCCACTTAAGATAAACATTAAGTAGAAATATAAACAAAATCACGACCTAATGTACACCGGCAATTAACTGTGCATGTGTGGTTTTAATTGATTTTCCATCCTCTCTCTTAAATGTCAACAGGCTTTTAGAATGGATAATGTCGTGTAGGCTATAAATGTCTTATTAACGTTATTGATTCGTGAGCTGGAACTGATCGATATGTGTTGTTATTCTTTCTTACTTATATAAGGTTACAACTATCCTACTATTATTATTATTATTATTATTATTATTATCATTATTATTATTATTATTATTATTATTATTATTATTATTATTATTATTATTATCATCATCATCTTCATTATCATCATCATCATGTAGAGTTGTAGCAACAACCTACCGTCTTTCTGCTTAGTCGGGTCGTAATTGTCAAATATGGCCAATAAATTATGCTTCAGCCAACATTCTCATTGAAACATATTGATAGATTTATTTTTCCTTCTTCGAAACACATCTAACCAACGCTACATTGACGTGTATTTAAGCCAATTGCTCGTGTATAAATAACTACATTATTGTTATTGTTTCGTGGGGAAAATTGAGCTACTTCCTACCGCTCTATGCATTTCAGACAATGCGTATTGATGACGCATATTCAAGCTAGACGAGCGATATGAAATACTAAAACCTCTTATATCAGGATTCAGTTTTTTCCGGAGAATTTTATTTTGTATTATCTCTCTGGAAACATTACAATATAATTGCATTTGGTAACATAGTAGATTGCAAATAATAGTTTTGACTACAACGAGAACTTAACAAGGTAAGCAATTTTCTAGTGAGTGTTTTAACAAAGTTATCATTTTTGTTGTATCATCTACGTTACCAACAAAATTATATGAACAATATAACAAAACAAAGCAAGCAAATTTCAGAATTTGCTTAAAATAAAATAGTTGTAAATGAACTAGAGCAATAATATTATTTGGCTTTGTTTTTGTTTTTTCTTTTTTGTTTTGTTTTCTTTGTTTATTTTTTCACTTGAAATGTACGATATTCGATAAATATCTTGGTTTTCCTAAAATAGCAATAAAGGCAAGTTTTTGCTAATAAAACAGTATAATCTATATTGGCTTCTATGAAAATAACGTGTTCAGTAGGGCATAAAATCATAAAGATATGTTACAGGAAACCAACAAAACATTAATAAGTAAAGAAAAATAGTGTCAGGATATTTTTTATAATATTTTTAAGATCGTCGAAGGAGTGATTCTTGATAGTTTTTTTACTGTTAAGTGTTACCATATAATTAAGATAACATATATATATAAGACCCCCATACATACATACATACATACATACATACGTATGGAGGAAATGATGATAGCGACCTCAATGTTTCGCAGATTGTGGTTCCTTCAGAGGGTCTGACAAACCCAAGACCGACGAAACTTCGAGGTCACTATCAACTTTTTCTTTGTAAAAACAAATTTGATCTCCTACTTAAATGAATAGAGTGATCCTTCAATAACTACGACACTTCGCATGATGGAGACTGTAGAAGAAAAACAGCCGCGTGTCTTTGAGTGATGTACATTTGATCCTACTCGTCCCCGAATCCCGGTATCTTGAGTTATCCGTCATTCATTTAATTCTATGAGTATAAGTCCTGCAATCTAAGTCGAAAAGATTATTTTAATCACAATTGTACAAACCTCCCAACTTATCTTTCTATTATAAATGAATTGCATCTCTCGCTTCCAAACCTGCTGATGTTAAAGTGCACAGAATTAAAATGCTGCCCAAATGAATTTTGCCTTTCATCCTTCCGGAGTTAATAAAATAACTGTAATACAAGTACTGGAGTCTGTATAATCGACAACACTTCTCTCTAGATAAGTTCTATATTACAAAAATTCAATATGCTATGTATGAGAGAAACGGTTAGATTTGGGGAAAAGATTTGTGGTGTTTTGCTAAGGGTCTTTACATTCTGATTTCAATTCCAACTACTGTCATTTTTGCTTTTCATCTTCCAAAAGCCGATATAATAAGGATCTATCTAATAAGGTCTTGCGATTTTATATAATCGACAATATGTTTCCACCAAAATGGTTTGGTCTTACGTCTATGTTAGAAATCAATATTAATATACTGCTACTAAAAACCGACTGATCTTTCAATCAATTACTTGATTGGGGTTTATAAATAACCATCTGTGTCCCTCATTATCTCTTTCTTTTTCATGGCTATCTTGAAAGGAATTGGAGAATAATCGAGTTACTTAACACATCTTTTATGTAGCCCGAGGGAAAAGATAACTGAGTCAACCCTGACAAGAACAGAATTCGATATTTAGTCCAGATATATTTCTATATGCATATTCATACTCTTTAATGATTTGTAGAAAATTACAGTTTAATTGTTTTAATGTCTGGGAGTTAAGTGACGATTATTATTACCACATGACATACGATACAGGCAATCGAAGACTTAATGACAGTTTCAGTTTCCTGTATAAGCTATTTTATTTTATCTATTCTTCAAATATTCCAGGAGTGGCATGAATTTCAAATTCCTACATATCTTTTCTTCTAAAATATATCAATCTTAATTAAAAAAAAAAAAAAGATATAACAAAATACAGATTCATGTAGAATTAAAAATCGGGGTTTCTCAACAAAAAAGGAATGAGTTTAAAATAGGTATCAAAGACATTTTAGGATGGAACGAAATAATTCCATTTTAAGATTTTGAAAAAGTAATCTGCGTTTCTCGTTATATACTGAAATAATGTAACTTTGAGACTGAAAATTATGTTTGATAGTTAAAACAAAACCATTGTGCATGGTTTGATAAAATTTAGCATTGTATGTACGGGCACCACATATGTTTATTGCAGCCTTAAGCGTAAGAGTGTAAACAAAAATTGGCTTGAATCTTCGATCTTTAACTATAGTACAATCACTTCGTAACTGAGTAATTCATTCTAACTAAATATCAGAATAGCTTCTGTTATTGTTCTGATAGAACATCAAGTTCTCTAGTATTTACACAGGAGCTCTATTTAATCTATTTCTTTACAACTTATAAGCCATTCTTTTATCTTTATCCAAACATACTCATTATAGATCATTTATTTTTGCGATTAACCAATACCTTGCTAGTAGAATTTAAGCAACAGGAAACTGTGGAGAAGCCTGCATACGCACATACATACATGCACACATATACACATATATATATATGTGTGTGTGTATATATATATATATATATATATATATATATATATATACATCATCATACACATATGTACATGTACGTATGTACGTATGCATGCATGCATGCATGTATATGAAATGAAAATGAGCTTAACAGAGGCGAATAAGGGTATATTAAATAGCATATCATATAAATTCTTAGCTTATTGAAAAGCCTCTATTTCCAGAGAGTGTAAACCAATTGCTTGGTAGCAAATGCTACGAATTTGAAATGAGAAAGGTAGAAAAATTTAAAGAATTAAGGATCCTCGAACATTGACATATTAAGGAAAAAAACAGCCAGATTGTCTGAGCTTAAGAGGACGTGTGTGTACCTCAATAGGCATCATTAGCACAGCAATTGTCATAAATTATCTTCAGCGGATGAGGCACTCAAACATATACAAAAAAAAAAAGTAAAATACATTCATGGCCTAGGCAATTTGCATAAATGAGATCTAAAATAGCCAAGAGAAATGACAGAGAAACTAGTGACATATTTAGACAAAAAAGACAAATAAGGATAGATAATGTATAATATTACTTAAACTGAAAATGTTACTGACCGTTACTCCGAATTCGGATCCTACATTTTTTAATATTGTTATCAAAATAAGTGGGTGTCAAACACTATCAGGATATTATTATATTGTCTGCTTAATTTTATCAGCCAGTTATTGTTATCGAGAAGTGTCCGGCCCACAGGCATCACAATAAATGGCTGCCTCGGTATCAAGAAGAATTATTTTAAATGGAAAGAATCTAAATATATTACTGCATAGATAGAAATAAAGAATGTGTCTCTACCAACATTTTGCCTACATCCAACAAAAGTTTAGCATCAATATATATATATATATATATATATATATATTCAGCTGTTTTTTTCAATCTTTAATGTTATTTTCATTATCAGTTCATAAGTATTCTTTAGTTTTACTTTCAAACATTTCTGTTTTATTTAGTTATCTATTTTGTGAACTTCATCCAATAATAATTTAAATTCCTCGGGTTATGTCATGCTGACGATTTTTAGAACAATGAAATGGCGTTATACATGATTACCTCAGACTAGAAATTTTTAGATCTTCACAACGATCTTCCTTGTGCCTCGATTTGAAATTCAAACTTCTGGGACACTACGCAAAATGAAAAGTATATTTAGTGCATACAGCAATTCACAATTTCTAAATGTATGCCTTCATTATTCAAATTGAATGTTTAAGGAAATAAATGAACTCCTAGGATAAGATAAAAATTTAGAAAAATTTAAATTAACATATTGGTTGCAAATTTTAGCACAAGGCCAGTGATTTCAGGGGAAGGGGTAAGTCGATTACATCAATGCCAGTGATCAACTGGTACTTATTTTATCGACCACGGAAGGATGAAAAGCAAAGTCGACCACGGCAGAATTTGAACTCAGAACATAAAGACGGACGAAAGCCACTAAGCATTTTGTCCGGCGTGCTAACGTTTCTGCCAGCTCGCCACCTTAATCTAAATTAACATATTGACGTCATAAGAACTTAGAAACTTCTAGAGAACGTTAAATAATTCGGTTTTTCTTTTGTTTTCTTTTTAACGGTTGAACTCGATGTAGGAAAAACTATAGATTATAGCATGTAAGTATCAGTTTAAAAACCCATTGCATAGAAAAGGCTGAAGTTTATCCGTAGGACTCGAACCCATATCTTCCATATTTTTTATAAATATGACAGACGTTCTCAATGTTTTGTTGTTTATTTATGTATATCATAGATCTATATCTAATTGTTTGAGTTTTTTTTCTTCAGCCCCTAAGTAGAATTGGTGTGAGGAGGACACGATTAGCAAATTTAACTTCGGAACAAAGCATGTCTTCAAAGAAACCCGGAGAATCAGAAAGTGAAAGTGGTTCTGAACACTTGAAAGAATTAACATCGGAGAGCGATGCTATTGGTTTGGATATTTTTGATGATGCATTGTGGGATACTGACTTAAACTCTGAAAGTAAGGTTTTTGCATTTTTATTTACTATTTAAAAACTGTAATTCTTAGAACTTGAAGTCTCTAAAACAAACCTTTTTTTATCAAAAAGTCATTTTAAGGATTACAAAAAATAAAAAAATAAAATGCTAATGAACTGAAAGAAATTATCCTTTGAACTATGTATCAAACGTTTTCCAGGGTCATAGTAGCCCTCTACTGGTTTCAATGATGAGCATTCAATTGTTAGATAGTTCTCGAGCGTTGCTGGTAACATGTAACCCAGTACAACATGTTGCTCGGTGAGGTGGATCATTCAATAAACATCTTGCAAGACCAAAAAACAAAAACCGTCAAAGGACGGAGGAACTCATGAGAGTCAATGATGAATAGTACAACCTGTACTGTGAATCCCGACTAGTTGGGATTGGTTGTTCAACCACACTGAAGGATGATATTAAATAACATGAATTTAACATGTAAGCGGCTGAATATTCCACAGACATGTGTACCCTTACCAAAATTCTCAAGCCGAATCGACATAATAACATATGACAAGGCTGGACACTTGAATTGCAAATACAATCCAAAGAGAAAGAGATGAATCGCCCCTAGTACTGAACTGTATTATTTTTCATAGTTCCCAAGGTGTTGACCTTGGCGGAATTTGACCTCAAAGAACAGAGAATCGAAATGAATACCTCAAGGCATCTCATTATATCCGACACCCACGATTTTGCTATTTTGCAGTCTTCCATATATCAGCAAACATGCAGCATTAAATTAATTCAATATCTTATTAATCAAATTTAATTACGTTTTTTTAAAGAATTTCAGTAATAACACAATTATATAGGTCCACTTACAACATTGTGTTCATGCACAAGTTCTAATAATTAACTTTCATCTTAGCATACCAACCATCCAGACAGGAATTAATATATTGGGACATCCCATAAATAATGCGGTTTTTTCAATTGCATGAACTAAAAGTCGGAGGGGGACTAGATAAACTAGCTGCATCAACTTGTTATAAAAGCAGGTAGTCATTTTACCTTGTTCTTATTCTTAGTGCAAGTTTGTTTTGTGAGGATTGTTTTGTACTGAGGATTTTGTGTTGAGGAGTGTGTTGTGCTGCTTTGCAGCAGTTTTTGTGTGTGGCGCCATCTTTATTTGGTGGCCTTTGACGAATGAGCGAAATGAAGAGCTATGCGGCAGCAACGGAAGTCAGAGTTCTGTCGTCCCGGGTATGCTGAAACAGAATGAACTGCATTGTAATTTAGACCTGCTTCGGAAATATCAATATATGGTAAAGAGGGAGGGGTCAAACACAAAGTTAACCCCACCAGACGAAGACAAGGTGAAGATGGAAAGTAGAGTGATAATTAATAGAACTTTTTCGAAAACAAAACTAAGAAACTCGAGAATGCAATGCAGGAGGAGGTGGACGAATGTCTGGAAAAATTAAAGAAAAGCAAAACGTTTTATACCAGAGGGAAAAAATACGCTTTAATGGCAGTTACCTTTTGTCTCAGAAGAGGAGGAAAAAAGACACTCCACTAAGCTGCTACATGGAGAAAAATGGACACTCCTGCCCACTTACCTGGGTAAACGAGTTACCAGAATTAGGGTGGGCAGGATCCCACCTAGAATCGCTCTAGAATGGATAACAGCAGCAATTTTCACCGCAGGAGAGAAACGAGACAACGAGGAGGTGAAAATAATAATGATAAACCGAACCCAACAAGTAAATTGATGGGGGTTCGGGGTAGAAATGATTTTTATGGTGAATCAAAAAGAATACGAAGATATACCAGAAACATTGGAGTGTTGTCTCCCGCAGCCGACCACTTGCAATGGTTCAACCGGCATTGATCTCAGTTGTCTCGTAGAACATGGAAAAAAACTTGGACATTCTCATTTACTCCAGACCTAACTAATAGAAAAAAACCCAGTTATTCTGATTGCTAGACTATTTTCAATGTACAAGAATTCAATTATAAAATAATTTTCACGAACAATTTGCGGCCAGGATAGCATTTCAATTATTAATTAACACATGTTAAAAAGACATTCTTGGTATAGTTTAGTTCAGAAACTTTATGTTGGTACTGATTATTTTATTGATTTAAATGCTCTTAATACGTAAATAACCACGACATTATTTATTTATTTATTTATTGAACCATTGTAGTTAAACCACCATATGACCATTCTGGACGTTCGGCCTATATTAATCGCTGTAAGAAACTTGGTGCGACACCCATTAGCTACTTCTTACGTCACATGGAAGATAACAAACTGGATTTACGTTACCATGGATTAGGTGGCAAAGGAACGAGTGCTGTCACTCCAACACTAGCAGTAAGAACTTATGTACTTTAGCAAACTGTCATAATTGTGTAGTCGTCGATTGTGTGTTTATGTTGTATTTATGTATGTATGTATGTATGTATACAAACATACAAGCTTTATCTAATATTATAAATGCGAAAACTGATTTCTGTGAGTCGGTGTGTCACACTTTGACTCCCCCATCTCTCACAGTTCAATGACACTTTTGCTATTGCTCATGTTGGTGTGAGAGTAATAGTAGGCATAAAACGGTGAGGGCGGGGGCGAAAAATAACCGAGAGAGAGAGAAAGGAAAAGAGAGGGAGAGAAGGAGAGACAAAGAAATTTAGGGAGAGTTGATGATGTTTTATTAAAAGTAGTAGTGTTGATAGTGGCAGTGGGAGTAATAATAAGAGAGAGAGAAAGAGGGACTGAACACTGAACTAACATACTGAACTACCATACTGAACAAACATTGAATTATTTTACACACACATTTACCCTATTTGTGATGGTAATGTGATGATAGTAATAGTATGAGCTGTAGTTGTGATAGAGGCGGAGGTGGCGGTGATGATGGTGGTGGCAGTGACTGTAGCCAAGGCGGTCAGGGATGATGGTGAGAGTAAGCGATGTGAAAGACAGCGGTGATGGTGGTGGAGAAGAAAGCAGCGATGTCAAAGGTATTGATGGTGGTGGCGTCTGAAGTCTGAATGGTGTGTGTGTGTGTGGCAGATGTAATGCAGCTTTGCAATAAGTTCCAAGTCAACAAATTATTTCAATTTTGAAGAAAATTGTTCATTGCTTGAAAAATATTGTTCAATAAAATTTAATACATACTCAACGCATGAAGTGTCATTGTTGGGCCCAAGGCCTGATGAAGATCCCCCCCCCCCCACGGAGCAATCTCAAAGGCCACTAGGGCGGTTTTTAAGTCAGTATATATATATAGATAGATATACATATATTCTTTTACTTGTTTCAGTCATTTGACTGCAACAAACCCGAAGGCTGTAAATTACGGCGAAGAGCGACACACATAAGTCCTTTTTTATAATAACTATAACTATATATTATTTTTATAATAATATATGCTCCATTTAGAGCGACTAAACCTAAACAATTGAATGAAAAAAAAGATGAGTTGAACCACAATGAATTATATGGCGCCGCACACACTCGATTCAACCACATAGCCCACCCATCAATTTCAGTCAATTTTAATGTATAGACAATTTTAGTCTCATATATATATTTTTATATATACTAGACTAAAATTATCTATACATTAAAATTGGCTGAAATTGATGTCGTGTTCAATTCCCAGTGGTTCGGTTAGGGTATACATATATACAATACGCACGCACGCACGCACACACACACACACACACACACACACACACACACACACACACACACACATACATATATATGTATATATATATATGTATATATATATATATAGAGAGAGAGAGAGAGAGAGAGAATGAGAGGTAAAATCTATACACTGTGATACCCATCCAACATTACCATGAATTTGTTACCAACATGTATACATTCGCCTGTGCTGAAAGCAAATGGAGTCTGCACTTCAGAATACCTTAGCTACACTATTTATCAAGTACTTTATGCTATTGATAAGCAAATAGACGATAAGCAAATAGGCTCTACTTCCTTCGAATATACCAATGATACAAAATTAGATAAATATAATCTATTGATTAGCGTTCTACCCATGGCTATTTTGATATTATTGCGTTATATGTCATCCTATGATTTAGTAACGCTTGAATGATTATCGTTCTAAGTACAAATGGGAGATTTGTTAACAGCTATTCTGTTGTCATGTTAACTTGAAAGAAGATCGTTCGTAAGTTCAGGTTTTTTCAGCATAACGTTGGAAATATGTCGGAAACACCAAAGAAGATTAAATGAAAATCTATGACATAATTATTTCGTTCACTGATGCAATAGTTTTTACTTCCTGATCTATGTTTGTAATAACAGCTTCCTGTGACCGTAAATTTATGTAATAGATAGGTGGGTTTGATTATTTGAATCCAGGAAAAAAGTCACAGGAAAGTCAGTGGTAAAAAGTTACAGAATAAAAAATCACTGGAAAAAAGTCATTGTGATAGAGTTTCATGATAGCGTCGGCTGGAACATTTGTCTTTAGTCAACATTAAAAAAAAAAGGGAATACATATGTAACGTCACGATACTGTATAAGATGTTTTCAGTCTGTACATGTCCATACATTGTCAATAAATGACTGGTTTAAATTTTGTTTCATTGTCTTTTGATTAAGAAATTGAATAAAAACTTCTTTATATATATATATATATATATATATATATATATATATAATGCCATCATATATAAATTGAATTCAAGTCATGTACAGTCAGTAAACTGATTTCGAATATTTTTTGTTTTAAAATTTTGTTTATAGTATTTAAATAAGATGTGACATTTTTCCAATGACTATATTTTATTAAGATTGTGACTTTTTCAGTAATTTTCTTCCTATGACCTTTTTCCGTACACCTATTATTTCAGTTAATATACTTAATAAACCCTAATATGGTTACTTCTGATGTTGAAAACGTTGGAAATGATTAAGCCTATCTCTATTTTTTATTATAGGTCAACATTTTAATGAAACTCCGTTTAATATTTCGTTGGCATGACACATTACTGTGCCAGATATCAGATATGAACCATCAACAGTTTGCTTAATAAGTTGTTAAATGACATCATAATTTTGGAAGAAATAATATAGCGATACAGGTTAAAACTTACTAAATCGGGATTCTTTAATCCGGCAGTTCAGATTGTTTGTGACAGTGATTTGAAGCTGCTGGTCATTAGTTTGGATGAGCGCAACGTGGTCATCTGTGATGCCACAAGCGTTCCATATTGTTCATGTCTGCCAGAGTTTACTTCCAGTCAACAACAGGGGTGAAGAAAATACTCCAAGGGAGCCTCGCTCTACATGTAAAATACACACCCGTAGGATCTCGCATTTATAAAACAGTGAGTTGAGAATCTTCGATAATTGATATTATTCATGCAATTATAAAGCAAAAATTCTCTCATGGAGTTATCTCCTAGCAAGCAAGGGAGATAACCGAAGTATCATCAACCGATCATAATGTTCAGAAAATAAAGACGATGCAGATAGGAATCTCTTAAAAGCCAACAACTGAAAGCAACCGCAATGTGTCGATTTAACAGTAATGTACTTGTATATCAATTAAAAAAGGAAGTTATATATGTATCCTACACTATAACATTTTTATTGATATTTTACCTTAAATATGCTTGCTGAGGGACAACTGAGAAAATAGAGTGTTGGACTCTTGAACCTTATCCTCTCAGCTATCCAATGAAACATCTTTCATTGCATCCATGCCTAAGACATTTAACTCTCACAAACGTAGTCCTCACATTGTAAAGTGATACTATGAATTTGTATTACTTGTTGCCACATGTATTAGGATTCTTAGTTAAATGATAAAATGGTGACAGGCTGACTGAATCGTTAGCGCGACGCACAAAACAACGGTATTTCGTCTTGTCTTTATGTTCTAAGATCAAATTCTGCTGAGGTCATCTTTGCCTTTTATCCAGTCAAGCACTAGGGTCGATGTAATCGAATAGGCCGACTCACCCTCAAAAACATTTTCAGGTCTTGTGACAATAGTAGTAAAGAAAAAATCACAGAAAGGATTACTTAAGAGATATTTCGTTTGTACACATTTCTAAGTTCATGTCTGCTCCACAGGCCGTGATTACGCAACTGAAAATCCATTCTCAGTGCCATCTGTCGGAGATTGTAATTGACAAGATCAAAGGTCCAGTATCATTACAACGCATTATTTACATTATTTACATTTGACGGATATTTGTTCTCATCTTGTTTGTTGTTACACAACGTTTCGGCTGTTATACCCTCCAGCCTTCATCAGGCGTCTTGGGGAAATTTAGAACTAGGGTTCTCATTACTAAGTTATTTTTCGATGTTGTTATTATTATTATTATTATTATTATTATTATTATTATTATTATTATTATTATTATTATTGTTGTTGTTGTTATTATTATTATTATTATTATTATTCAGGTCACTGCCTAGAATCGAACTCGGAATCTTGGGGTTGGCAGCACGTCTGTCTTTCTCAAGTTCAAAACAAAAGGTGATTAAAAATTCAAAATTTCAGAAATCTAAACGTAAACTATGAAAGAGAGTAACCAGCGTCCATACGTTGATGGAATGACATCATCAGTTTTTAAGTTTTTTTCACTGACAGAAATGTCGATTTCTCAATTTCTGATTCATATTTAGATGGTATTGAGAAATCGACATTTCTCTCAGTGAAAAAAACTTAAAAACTGATGATGTCATTCCATCAACGTATGGACGCTGGTTACTCTCGTTCATAGTTTACGTTTAGATTTCTGAAATTTTGAATTTTTAATCACCTCTTATTTTGAACTTGACAAAGACAGACGTGCTGTCGAAATATTGTTCAACGAATAAAGCATCTATACAATCGAATCGCGCTCTTCGTCTTGACTAATAATAATAATAATAATAATGATGATGATGATGATGATGATGATGATGATAATGATAATAATAATAATAATAATAATAATAATAATAATAATAATAATAATAATAATAATAATACTGATAATAATAATAATAATAATAATAATAATAATAATAATAATAATAATAATAATAATACTGATAATAATAATAATAATAATAATAATAATAATAATAATAATAATAATAATAATAATACTGATAATAATAATAATTATTATTATTATTATTATTATTATTATTATTATTATTATTATTATATAATAATATTATCATTATCATTATTATTATTGTTATTATTATTATTATTATTATAACATCGAAAAATACTTTAGGATTGAGAACCCAAGTTCGAAGTTTCCCCAAGACACCTGATGAAGGTTGGAGGGTATATCAGCCGAAACGTTGTGTTAATAACAAACAAGATGGGGACAAATATTCGTCTAATGTAAATAATGTAAATAATGTGCATAATTCCTCATCTCTTAAATATAGAACTGTATCCGCACAACACTTTCAAAAGTATAAATAGATTAAGGAAAAATACTTCAGTTTCGTGGCTTAAAGATAGCTTATGGTTTTATATATATACTGATATAGGGTGAAATTAATAATTAATAATTTTACCGAGTAGTTCGGTAATTTCACCCTATATCAGTATTGATTAAATAATTCACTCCCTGATAGTAAACTGCAGTTTCTGCGGGATTACTCGTAGCGCACATGGGTGATTGGGGAAGAATGCAAGTTCTTACTCGTCTATATGAATTCGAAAGTGCTGGTTTTGGGATATAAGCTGTTTGATGGCGCTTGGTCGAATACATATCTTAATTATTAGCACTCTCAGATTTATGACTGAAATACTATACTGAAGACGGAAATAAGTGAGTAATGTGTTATACATCTTTTTAATCCAGAAACGCGTATATAGTTAATCAAAGCCGGGTAGATTCGTTATTTTTTTCTCTTTTCTTGCGTGAGTTGGGAGTATTACTGTCTGGGAGATATATTATGGTAGTGGAATAGTATTTTAACTGCTATTTCTAAATTTCGGTATGTGGTGAAACAATTTTGCTGTATATATATATGACCATTTAAAATAAAGTACTCAAAGTAAAGTCTAAGAGTGTATACATACATACATATATATATATATATATATATATATATATATATATATATATATATATGGGGGGGGGGGGTAAAAATAAATGCAAAAAAAGGGTTTTGTATGATCGTGTATAGAGGAATATATTATTTTATTTAAAAGAGTTCCAACTCTGCCTGTTTTTTATGTTTTATTTATATTTTTGTAAAATTAATGTGGGATATAGAATATGGAATATATAATATATAATATAAAAATGGATGGTACAAT